>NW_016907957.1:175423-222265 GCF_001483705.2 Eufriesea mexicana | reverse complement strand
GTTGGGTAAGGGTGGAAGGATATCGCGGAGGGTTCGAAGACGAGCGTACGCGATACCCGCGTTGAAAAATAACGCGAGCTACTGAGGGAAACACCCTTCCCGACAGTGCCCCCCCCCCGTTATCTCCGGTATTTGCGATCCTGCCTGAAATTTGCCACGCGCGAGTGGCATAATCGAATCAGGGACAATAACGGCAGGCCTCGATCGGGTCTGAATTCCTTCGCTTTTTCACTCGGGTTTTAAGCCACGAATTTCTCCAACCTCTGTCCGGGGGTACGCAGGGGCGAACGTCGATGACCGTTTAGTCTCTCTCGGACGCTTCTCGCTGGCAGCGGCTTCCCATGCAGCAAGGTGGGAATTCCAGGCTGAGATTTGTCTCGGTGCGAGAAGAGGGCGAGGGAGAGGGGGGAAGAAACGGTATCAACGGACGTAATGGTGCATCGAATGCATCCCCGTAGTCACGTTGTCAAAGTGCACGCGTACTTGGGATCGATTTCTTTCGCTCTCTCTCTCTCTGTCTCTCGCTCCGTCTCGCTCTCCTCTCCGTCCGCTCGCCGCTTTTGTCCCTTTTTATCCCACTTTCATGAAAATACTCGTGAATGCAGCGTGCACGGACGGTCGGTCGGGGAAAAAAGGTTTCTCCGTCTCTGCCCGGCTAGTCGGCCCCGTTCAACCGAGTTCGTGCACGGGAAAAAGCGCAGGGACCGCGGTAATTAAGATAATTGGGCTAATAATTTTCGGCGGAGGACTACGTCACGCGATACACCGATGACGAGCGTAGTCGTGTAGCGGTAGTGATACTCGTTTCCAGTTCGAGATCGCGTAGAACGCTGGGCCGCGTCTGTCACGCGTATTCGTATTGTTCGGGGTAACTAGCGAGGGTAACTGCATCGCGAATCGAAGCTGCGTTTACCCGGCAGACGGCACGAGCGTAGTTAACGGTTTCATTGTTCCGTTCCGTACGAGTACGCGTGATCCGATCGAAAGTTTCGTACCGAAACTTTGCGAAATCGAGCCGTTCGCTTAACTTTATCTCGATTCGCGCAGACCCACCCTCGCGCCACCCTTCGTCTGTCGACTCTGCTAATTTCCTTTCCACTCCTCGTTTCCGCGAGATTTTTCCAAGATTTTTCTACAGATTTTTCTCGAGATTTTTCTAGAGATCTTTGCCGAGATTTCTCGCGATCAAAGTTTGCATCGATCCCGCCCTACTGTCCGGGTGACACGATTTCGATGAATCGCAGCGACGCGCTCACTTATGCACGAATCGTGACAGTATCTATTATTTCGTTAAAACGTTCGTAACTCGATGAATCGCTTTGAATATTTGAAACGACTCCCGAACGATGAAGAAGCAATTTCGCGTGTCGCTGGAACGTTTGATCGTTCGACGGAGAACGGCCGTTGTGTACGCATTACAGCGCAGAATGGCGGACCCGATATGGGTTATGGTGTTTATAGGCTGGAAGGCCGGCAGGCCAGTGGGAGCAGGTTCGAAAGCTGGGCAAGCAGCCATTAGCAATCGATACTCGCGTAAACATCGGGCCGCTCCAAGACGAACCAATTAATTTGCCACTTAATTCGCGTTCCGGACGGAACTGCGCATTCGCGCAAATGTTTGCGCGCGATTCTCGTCCCACGATCCTCGCGGCCGTAAAAACATGTTTGCTCGATACGACAGGGGGCCCGCGGATGACGCCGTGCCCGTGGATCGTTACTCGTCTCGGCCCTTCGGCTCCGTTTCGAATTGCGCGGTGGAACGGGTTCGAGATCCTCGAGGGCAATCGCGTTTCGATCGATCGCCAGCCATACGAGCCCCGCACGAAAAAGCTGCAATTGCAAATTAATATTCGTGATCGCGCAGGCCCGCGCTGCTCGGAATCGAGGACAATCGTGGCAAAAAGTTGTTCCACGCTGCACTGGAATCGGGTGCAGAGAGATGTCACGCGAGATTTCGCGGAACGTTCATCTCCTGTGCTAGTAGACGCTTTGTAAACTATCTAGAGAGTGTCCGAAGGGTCCGTTACCGATCGAGACATCGATCAGTCATGAATCGGGACCCTCGACCCGAATTTCCTTTGAATTTCGCGAGAAATCGCGTGGGGAGGGGCTTGGACCGGTTGGATCGGTTTCTCAGCGGGTTTCTAGAGCGATTTCTAACCGAGGACGCGAAAAGAAGAGCGGAGACAACAACGCGTCTATGCGAGAAGTGCGAGAGGGAGGGGTGGCCGGTATCGCGAATAGAAAAGGTAGGACGAAGACCGTGGCGAATGTCCCGGCGTTCGACCTGCAGGTGCAGAAAACTTGACCGAGTTTTCGAGGTACACGCGGTGCAGGGCGACCCAGATTTCACCCTGTCGCTCCCTCTCTCTTTCTCTCTTTCGCTCGCTCCGCCGCTTCCCCTTGTTCGCAGCCTTTGCGTTTCCAAACCCCCATGACCGCGTCGAGTGCGTGTCACGATCCTCCCATAACCTATAAACATCGTATACCGTGGTGGCCATCGAGGCTGAATTTATTCCGGCGCTCTCATTCCCTTGTTACTCGTAGTTTTAATCGAGTTTGCAATATCTTCTCGCTCTCTCACCCGATTATCTCTCCTCGAACGTCTCCGGGACATCGTTCGTAAACGTTTGGACGGAACGATCGGCAACTCGATCGGCGAACGATCGGCGGGAAAAATTTCATCGGCGGATGAAATTGGAAGCGAGTTCGACATCCGCTGTTTCTCGCGTCGAGGCGACAGCTTTTGTTCGAAGTTCATTTTTCGCGAGCGTTTGCGCTTATAAATAGAGGGTATTTATATCGCGTTTAGCGCATGGTAGAAAAACAGATCGATGAGCGACGACGGTCCGTCGGTTTGCCTGAGATATCACTGGGAGTGATAACATCGATCGTCGTCCAACTGACGTCACGTGTGCGGTGAAAACGTGTAAATCAGCCGGCCGATCGTATTTCATCCCCTCGGAACCCGTTCTCCGTGCATTCTCCGTGGATTCTCCGTGCCCGATGGACTCTGAAAATCTGCTTCCAAATAGATAGTCGCGCACGGGCTGCGACCAAGTAAATGGAGCACAGAAATTGCCACGTGTAAAAATTGCACGAGCACAAAGTTGGCCGCGTGGACGCCGGGGCGGGCGCGAGGGCGAGCGAGACGGAGCACGCGCGCGTAGGCGCTTTAAGCCTCTTTTGGCACTTGGACTTTACGCGCTCGTAAACCGCGACAAATTTGATTAAGGTTTCTCCGAAGCGATCGCGAGTCGCGCCATCATCCCGGCCGTGTTAAACATTTTTTCACCGATCGCCTATGCTCGCCGCACGCTCTAGAACGCTCGATCAGGCTTCGATCGGTCGTGCCACTCAACCTACGACTAATAAACGTCCACGATCGATTCCGCCGCTTTCTACGATTTATCCTCTCCGCTGTAAGACCGCTTTCGGCCCGTTATTTCACTCGCTTATACGTCACTTTTCATCGCGCCTCCCCTGATCGGTCTCGATCACCGATCCGAACGGATAACCTATAAATGGCTAGTTTGTCGGCGTTAATATCCAGGCTTCGATTAAAACCGACAACCGAACGATAGCTCGTCGGGATTAAAAAGCATCGGACGAAGTAACTGGATCGTCGTTACGCCGTAAACTCGCGCAACGGTGGGCGGTTTCGTTGGAAAATAATAACGAGAATATACGCGGAAACGTTTCTGGCAAGTGCCAGAGGACAATCGGTCTTTCCTATTCGTGGAAACGATCAGTACCAAGGACGGTGCTTCCGCGAAAATCTAATGGGCTATTCTAATATCTCCGAAACTGGAATGTCATGCGACGGAACTGCGTGGGCGGGCAGTGCAGAAGCGATTACGACGCGTCACCGAAATCCACAGACGCCTTGCTCGCGTACGCGTGTGTGTACGTACGCGTGTGTTTCGCATTTGTTTCGAGGTTGGCCGCGACGCTGCGGAATTTTTCGCAATCGTTGCGCCACATTTTTCCCGGTAAAAACGCGTCACCGATTCCCTAGCATCTATTAACCCGCGACAGCGATCTGGCCGATGCGATGTCTCGGAGCGTGCGGCGAAATTACGAGCTCGACCGTTCTCCGTAGACGCTCTGTCTCATCGACTACTCCAAACAGGGATTACGTATATACCGCGCGTATTTTCTTCGCCGGAAAACCGGAGTATTTACTCGAGGGTTCAAAGTGGATGTACGTAATCCAAGAAGTACCTACGGCGATAGATTAGACCGGGTATTCGGACGGTATTTCGCCTCTTTGGATCCAATTTGCGCGATTATCACCGCGGATCAGTCGCGAGGAGAACGGTTCACGAATGTAAGCTCAACCGCGAACAACCGAGCCCGACGAAACTCGAAAATCGGTTTATCCATCGTTTCGAACGAACGATCTAGCTGAACGATAAAAACGATCCTTCGCGATGAGACATATCGAGTCGTTGGAATTCCGTTGGCAGAGCGGTTTCGATAGGTAACGGGACGAGGCGAAAATCGGGCGAGACGAGAAAAGATTCAGGTGGTTTTTAGTACCTGTCGCGCATCGATCCCCACCTAGCAGCCAGCCAACCGGTAGCCGAACTTGGGCAAGTTTAATCGATGGCGTCGCGACGCGAATTCGGCCAGGAACGAGGGAAAAGAAATAATAGAGCGCGTGGAACAAAAGGGAGAGAGAGAGAGAGAGAAAGAGAGTGGAGAGTGGAGAGGAGACATATTGATTTTATCGCGTTCGCGTGCACCGGATCGTATCGTCTCGGTCCGCGGGCAAGTCGTGCGTATCGCGAGCGATAGTTTGCCAAACGACCCAAATAAAAGGGGACAGAGGAGCGTGTGCCGGCGTGTGTGGCACTCGTGGCCTCGCTCGTAGCGTCGCTACCCCGTCGGCGTGGCGGCTCGCTGGCTCCGCTTCGCCTCGAATGGCGAAATTTTGCATCGCTTGGTCGAAAGTCGGGCTATCGACGAGGGTAGTTATGCGGGTATCGCAACATCGCGACGTTTCCGTTCGGGATGATAAACCGGGGATCAATGCCAGGGATTGAACCGCGAACGGGGGGCGCGTACGATGCGCAAGAGCCGAAAACGGCACGGGAGTAGAAGCTCGTGATAGAAGTCAGTAACCGGGACGATCACCTGCATTCGAAACGGTGACAACGACAAGTTCGATCCGGCGCGTCGCTCATCGACCGCTCTCTTGGACCACTGAGGGATCGCTCGTGGGACGGTGATGGGCCGGTGATGGGCCGCAGTGATAAGACCTGGAGGATCGGTTTTGCGGGCCGTTGAAGGAACGCTCGCTGATCTGCGTGGAAGGTTTCGCGCGATCGGACGAACAGGCCGTGCAGTTGCACGGTAGGTAGCTGGTAGTTGCTGGTTAGAGTCGGTGGAGTAGCGTAAGGTAACGCGATCGGTCAGAAGGAAGAAGGAAGCGGCGAGCAGGGGCGAAGGGGGTTAGCGAGGGTTGTCGAGGGTAAACGGGGGAGGAAGAAGGAGAGAAGGATGGAGAGGAAGATAGGGAGAACGGGACGGAGAGAGAGAAAGAGAGGTAGTTGGGAGAATCGGAGGGTCGTACGTATCGCATCAGGGTGTATGCACCGAAGAGGGGTAGGCCGCGGCGGGGGTCACGGAGTGCGCTGACCTACTGTTCCACATTCGTCGCACAGCAGCCTTCCCGAACTTCGTAGCGGAGCGAACCCAGAAACCCAGAACGCTGCCCCAGCACCCTCCAGCTCCGCTGCCCCTCGACCACTGCCCTCTTTCTCTCTCTCTCTCTCTCTTTTCTTTCCTCTCCCCGTGGCTCTGTCTCTCTTCCCGCTGCTACCTCTATAGCCTCGCTTCCCTACAGTCTCGCGGATTTAAAGCTGAATCCTTTATACCGTGGAATCGCGCGGAACGGCGCAGCCATCCGGGCGCATCGCATCGCAACGCTATGACTTTCTTTTTCTTCCTTTTTTTCTCTCCCCTAAATATATGAACGCGCGCGGAGCCGCTCTATCCCTCTCTTCTGCTCTCTTTTTCTCTCCGTCTATCGGCCACCCGAGCCCGTGTATTCCTTCCTCTCGCACCAAGACCCGACTCTGTTCGTCCGAGATTACGCCGACAATGGACCGACTGTTTATCGGGAAATAAGGATTTAATGGCGTCCCAAGATTTATCGATGCACCGTCGATTGCATTTGTTTTCGCACCGCATCGATAACCCGCTGCAATTTTGGCCACCGGCCGGAAGCTACTTTACGTCCACCGGATAACCCAGAATTCGGAGGAGCAGACACCTCGCGAAGTCCTACACCGACTAACCTCAAATTTCCTCGATCCGCAGTCGTGTGATCATATCGGCTAACCTCTATCCCGACGTCTCCGTAAAAATCTCTACGCATTTTCCCTGGTGGACTGGTGTCACGGGTGTGGACAGTGTCCGATAGGACCCTCTGAGATTTTTCGTAAGAAGAAGATGGGAAGGAAGCGATCTCGGTGGTTAGCTCGTTTCGTTCGCAAGCGCAATTAACGCTGCTCCCGTGGTGAGATCAGTGAACCGATTTAGCGATGCGCGCGTTACTCTTCTCGTCTAATTGGACGGGACCCGAAAAATCGTGGTCGTTGGTTGTCGTTGATTTTCGAGCGCGAAATTCGAATCACGGTCACCGGTGAGGAACGGGCGGCAGTGGAAACGACGGTTTCCCATGAATTATTCGACAGGCAGAGAGGGTGGACGGGGCGCCGGAACTGCAAGGAACGTTCATGCACCCCGAAAGCTCGTTTCCCTCCCCGTTTGCAAGCGCAGCGGCGCATGTCTGTTGACGCTGCCGGCAGTATCGGTTGGACGCACACCCCCGAGAGCGAAAGCTCACTTACGCTCACGAATTCTTACGCACACCCGCGACCGAGCCGCGCGCTCTGACACCTGGTGTTTCCACCAGGTAACCATCCTTCTGCGGTTCGTCGTTTTCGAAAATCTACGCGGGCAATTTCGTAGCTTAAAAATCGACGAAATTTAGAAACCTGGTCCAATCGTATTCCGCGAAATTATTCCTCGAAATTATTCCTCCCTTTAGTCTCGAAAAATGGCGAGGTTCGTAAGAAAAAGTTCCCATATCCGAGAGATTATCTTCGTTTTTCGTAATTTGTACGAGAGAACGGTGCAAGAGACAGTAGAAAGAACCTTCGAATTTCGAATCGTCGAAGCGGGACGCCCGTTGCCCCAACGGACTAATAGGCGTCGAACACGTTGCGCGGGAACTATAAGTAAGAAGTAGTTTACAAACTTTGGGTGTTGCTCGATGTGCGACGCATTCGAACCGACGGCGACGAGACTAGAAAAAGGGTGCTCGTTTAACCTACCTCTACGCATCAGCATAGACCGTAAAAAAGGATCGGATTCGCGTACCGAATCCTTTCGAATTCGAAAAAAGAATCGTCACCGATTCATCGATACCGGTAAACCGAACGAAAAATCGCATCCGTCGAATCAGCATTAGCGAGACGTCGCAAGGTAGACGGGAAAAAATTGGTCGGGTCGGCGAGGAAAATTCGGAAAAGCGGGATCAGGGGTCCGCGTGGCGCGCGGTACGCACCTGAGCCGCCCCACTCGGGGTTGCAACGCGGAGCGAGGGAGACAGAGCGTGGCGGCGAACGGGCGCGAAGTCGTGCGACCGAGAGAGAGGGAAAGTCGGTACTGCGGGACGGAAAGGCGGCGAGAGCGAGAGAGAAGGCGGCGGACGAAAGGGGAGAAAAGTGGCGAGAGAAAGGGAGAATCTCGAGGAGAGGAACGGAAACGCTGAACTTTTTTTTTGAACCGCGGAATTTCGAGGCGAGCGAGGAGAGGAGAAGCTCGCGAAGCCACGAGGCGAGAGAGGAACGGAGAAACGGCGCGAAAAGCGTTCGGGAGAGGAGGACGAGAAGCGCTTCGGGGCGGAAAGGAAGGGAATAGAGGAACGAGAAGGAAGGACGTCGAGGGTGGAAGAAGAAGAAGAAGAGGGTAGGCGTTTTAGAGCGAGAGGGAGCGAGAGTATGGTGGCAGTAGTGGTGGCAGGGTTGAACGTGGAGGAGAAAGAGAAAGCGGGAGAGAGATAGAGGGAGAGCGAGAAGGAGGAGGGCATAGCGAAAAGGGAGAGAGAAGGCTGGCGTAGGTGGTGGTGGAAGAGCGAGAGAGCGTAGTCGAGCGACCGTCCCGCTGTGGCCACGAGCTCCGACGCTCGGGGAACGTAGGTAGTGCGTGAACTTCCGGCCGAGTGAAACGGACAAGAGAGAAAGGGGAAAGGAGTCGAGAGAGAAGGGCCATTCGATTCCCTTGGAAAGTTCGTTCGGAATCCTCCCTCTGGCTTGGTTGGACTCGGGGATCGCGCGCATCGACGGGGATCATCCGCGACGGACGGGCCTTGAAAAGTGTGTTCGCGGCGCGCGGACCACAGAGGACGAGAGGGCGCGAGGACGAACAGAGTGCGTAGTCGCGATAGAAGTAATAGGAAGTGCAGAAGCAGGGGCAGGAGCAGGTGGAGGAGGAGGAGGAGGAGAAGGGAGCCAGGGACGCGTGTGGACGCTGGACGGTGGACGCTGGACGCGTGTGTGTGTGCGTGTGCGAGTGCGTGTGGACGGTGGTGCGTAGACTCGGACGCGGAGACGCGAACGCGTGCACGCGAATCGAAGGCGAGTCGGACGCGAATCGAACACGAATCGAATCGAAGTCGAATCGAATCCGGTGGAGAGACAGGGAGAGGAATAGAGAGAGGACGCGCGCGCGAGAGAGAGAAAGAGAGAGAGATCGAGATCGAGAGAGAGAGAGAGAGAGAGAGAGAAAGAGAGAGAGAAAGATAGAGAAGGCGCGAGTGGTTAGGCGAGGAGGAGAGGGAGAGAGAGTGTGCGGGTGTCGGTGAAAGGGTTTTCGTGGTCGCCGCTCGATCGCCCTCGGAGACGAGGACGACGACCAGAAGGAGAAGCACAACGACGACGAGGAGGAGGAACAAGAACGGCAGGATCAGAAGCAGCGACCGCTTCCAAGGAGGACGTGGACGCGGACGCGGAGGCGGAGGAGGAGCTGGCGGTGGAGGAGGAGGTGGCGGTGGAAGAGGAACAGGTGCGAGTGCGAGTACGAGTGCAGGTGCGAGTGCGAGTACGAGTGCAGGTGCGGGTGCTGGTGGTGCCGGTGCGGGTGCAGGTTGGAGATCGGATCGGAGATCGGATTCGAGCGGAACGGAAGCAGGAGCCGGGGAGAGAAAGGAATCGCCGTCCTCGTTGCGAGACCGAACGAGAGTGCGTTCTGGTGTGTTGCCGCAGGGGAGGAGCGGAGGGAGACTCGAAAGGGAGGAAAGACGACGACGTCGGCGACGAGGAGGAAGAAGGAGAGGAAGAGAGGTGCTGGAGGAAGACGAGGAAGAAGAAAATGAAGGTAGTGGTCGGTTCCGCTTGTCTCGTCGACGAGATCGAGAGAGTTTAGAGCTTAGGAGAAGGGAAGTGGTATCTCCCGTCTCTTTACTCTCTCCCACTTCTCTCTCCATCTCTCCAGACTCTCTGAGTCTCTCCGTGTGATCGTTTTTACGCGAACGAGCGGTCAAGAGGAAGTAGTAGTACTAGTAATAAGAGAAGAGGCAGAAGCAGAAGCGGAGGAAGAATAAGAAGAAGAATAAGAAGAGGAAGAAGAAACGATAAGAACGACGCGAACGTACGTCTAGAGATCGAGGGAGAAGAAAACGGAGAAGAGAGAAAGGATATCGAAGAGAAAGTGGTATGTGGTGATTATTTTTTTTTTTTTTTCTCCCGTTTTCGTTTCTTTCCATTGCGCGTTTACCGGGAAGGGCTACTGTGTTCGTCGTGGAGACGAAGCCTTTCGTCGAGTGTAGTGTGGTTTCTTAAAGTGGTGCCTCAGCACGAAGAGGGAATCGCCAGCAGGGCAGAGGCTCGAACGCATGTAGGAACATGGCCGCAACCAGCCCCTGCCTCCCTCTAGAGGTGAGTCCAGCGAAACCGGAATGGCTCTGATTCCGATTCTTCGCCCTAGCGATTTCGTTGCGAAATCACTCCGTTATCTGGAACACACACCTCGTCGTCTCTCTCTCGCTCGGACGGTCGTTCGTCGATCGGTCGTCACGCGATCACGAATCGTTCGTGTGTCGATTCCATGGCAAATTCTAACCTATCTCTCTCGTTCGTTCCATCCTTCGTTTCGTCCTTCGTTTCATCCTTCGTTCGAATGGAACGGTCGATCGTTCGACGTAACCGAAATCGACGTAAACGAGATCGAGAACTGGTCGTGTGTCGCTCGGTGCTCGTTCCACACGAGCGTGTGTACCTTCTACCGACTGGTCGCGTTCCGTCGAGTCGTGTCGGCTCGACCTCTTTCGCTTTTCCACCTTTCGTTCCCCGCGATCAACGGGGACCAGACGAATCGCTTAACTAATTAACGTATACTCGAGAGATTGCTCGCACGTTAACGACGATGCTCGTGACCGTTGTTCGTCTAACTTTCGCAGATTCGAATTAACGTCGCGGTGCTGCTTCCGATTTGACCCCTTTACGGACCAGCACCACCGGCGAGGATCAATCGACTGCCACCCATTTGGCGTATAAACACGTCGCCTTGTACACATTGCTACGCACCTAACGGGGCTGGAAACTGACGACACCTGGAAACTTTAGTCCCCGAGACCTCGTTTCGTCGCGAAGATTTCGCGCAATCGGAAACCTCGAAGCTCTCCAAGACCTCTTCCTACTCTCTCGAAAATTCCGTCCATTGATTTCCCCCCGTTCGACGCCCCGAAATTACGAGCCGGGCCGATTCGAGGAAAGAAAATTACCGGTAAACGACGTAGCGCGATACCCCGATGGCTCGTTTCTCCGTTTCTGTTTGCCGTATCGCGTTGACCCCGTTTATTCCATCGTTCCTATCGAGCTTTCATCGCGTCACTTATCAGCCCGTGCTGTCTGTTCGTGCTCGCGAATGCAACGCAGCCGACCAATTAAAGAGAACGCTGCTATCCTCGCGGAGCTTACTCCTCTACCGATCGCACGCCAATTTTTCCCTCCCTCCTCGCGATCCAACCCATCGACCATCGAGAAAACGTTGTCCCTGCGAGAAGAAATCCTTCAATTTCGCCACAGAGTCACGGTCAAGCCTTCTTTTTACTCCCCTCCAATCGTATCGATTAAATTTCGACGTGTCACTTTGCGGATAGAGCCTTTGAACGTAACTTCCCTATGAATAATCGCTTCCACGTCGTCCATTGTCCTGTCGCAGATCGAGGAACACGTTTCGGAATCAACGCCTAGAGGCAGCGAGATAACGGAGGGAAGATAAGCAGGTGTATCGTAAAATTCCTAACGTTTAAAAGCGGACGCTGGTTGCGCTTCGTAGGTCTAGCTCTCCGGAGCGATATTAACATAATTATACAAAAAATAGTTAAAAGTTTGCGCCGTGTTACGAGGCCATAGGGATGCATACTCAAACGGATCGCGGTTACCGAGGATCGCAGACTTGGCTATTTTCGTTCGAAAATAACCGTACGAGGATATCGATTCTCATCTTTGTCGGTCGTAGTGGATAACGAAAATATATCCGATCCTTCGCGAGAATTCGATCACGATACAGACAATACCGAATTTAGATACGTAATATCGCTCGCGGAAGAACGGGCCGCAGTAGAAATCTCAGGCAATGATCAGACGGGCAGATCTCGCATCGTGCATCCTGTATATACGTTCTATCAAATCGAACGATACGTCCTCGTCTCGTTGTCCACTGATCGAGGGATCTAAGATCAATCGAAAGCAGGCCGTTAATGATCGCACAGTGTCATTTCTCTCTCTCTCTCTCTCTCACTCTCTCTCCCTCTCTGGCTCGTAAACGCGAAAGAGGACATGGAACGACCCAGTCGTAATTCGGCGTGTCGCGTTGGAAATTTATTTTACACGCAGCGATTTATCGCTTTCATTAAAACACTGGGCATTCGCGAGCCGCCACGCGACACCTTCGCTCCAGCTTTCCCGGTTTAACCGGTAATTTCGTCTGCCACGCTATTTTTTCCCTCTCCCCACGAACGCTCGAGGAC
The DNA here is from genome assembly GCF_001483705.2 of Eufriesea mexicana. Classification (NCBI taxonomy): domain Eukaryota; kingdom Metazoa; phylum Arthropoda; class Insecta; order Hymenoptera; family Apidae; genus Eufriesea; species Eufriesea mexicana. The sequence goes on along the minus strand of NW_016907957.1, from coordinate 210,219 downwards.
CACGGGAAATAAAGGTCGACGACCCGAATCGAAGCGTTTCCTTCATTCCTCTAGCACCGGTCGTCTATTACCCGAAATTGGCATCAACGTCGCTGCTCGTTCTCGGATCGACGTCGCCTGGCCGTGTCCCGGAGAACGTCGACGACGCTTGGCGGAATGAGCGCGATATTTAACGAGCCTGGGAATAAACGGGAACAAACGGGAACAAGCGTTGGCTACCGGCGTGGAGGACGAGATTCCGCGACCCGTTACCAGCGAGCTGATAGTTGGCGGAACACGGTGGAATTGTTTGTTCAGGCGACGTCGAGAAGGTGTCGAACGCGATATCGAAGATCGCTCTCGAAGCAATTCGAGTTGGAAACTCTACGCACGAAGTTGGGCTTCGCGGAATACCTAAAAGCGAAAACTTGCTTGTAAGGAACGGAGCAAACCGTCAAGTGCCGGGATAGTTTATCGGGTGGAAATTTAGCATCGGGTGGGAAACGTGGAAACGGGAGAGGCGAGAATTGGGAAATTCGCGGATCCAGGTGGATCCTGCACGGACGTCTGTCCGGAGTGGCGAAAAGAGGTCGACGATCCTGGTTCGAGTGTCCTCGCGGACGTTAATTTATTAAAGATCCGTGGGGCTAGTTTGTCACGAAAAAGCCGGCGTTACGTAACTGTCAATTAAATAATGGCTCGAAGCGTGCCGGCCGGTCGTTTGGTCGTTCGCTCGGCTAATCGCGTCCCTCGTGCATCCAATCTCGATTCGATCGATCGAACACGCTCGAGCGCCGCGATCTCGAGGATGAGAACCGTGGGATCGTGCGAGAAAACGGATCTCCGGATTCGCGTCACGTAGCCTCTCGTCGGTTGTTTCGTCGGCTGTGAATTTTTACGGGCTTCGACTCGAGATTCCCGTCCTTTTGTTTCCATCGGGATTGTTCCCGATAGCGCCTGGTCAGGCTAGAAAAAACCAGAGCGAAGCGGGATGGAGCGGAGAGGGGGAGGTTTCTTATCTAGGCGAGAGGAAATTCTCGGCCGACAGAGAAAGCTCGTGCCTAGCTGACGACCCAAAAATTGCATCGGACGTTCCGGGAGGGGAGGGTAGCGGAAGGAGGACAACCCCCGTGGCGCATCGTTCTCTTACCCCTCGACGACGACGACAACGACGACAACGACGACATCGTGGTCGACGTCTGGGATGATAAAAAGCCGGGAAATTGGGTCGAAATTCGGACGGAAGCGTTACGTGGACTCGTATCGGGCGGATTGTCGGGGCTGATCGGTGTGTAGAGATGGGCCGAGGTTCCGCGGAGGTTGGCAATCGTGGCGAGAGGAGCCCGTGCGCGGCACGTGTGAGCGGGCAGACTGGGATTCGCAGTTGGTACGACTGACTGTGACGCCCGTGGAACGGGGAGTACGACGACGCTGGAGGAGCCGTGGACGAAGGAAGAGGACGCGACGGGGGTAGAAGAGGATCGCTCGAACGGCCGAGGAGGGGCCGAAAGGGCGGCATGAATGAACGATCGATAGATATATAGTTACTTGCTGCCAGGTATCCACCTTTCCGTGTATTTTCTCCGGAGACGCGACTATTCTTCCCCAAAAGAATCTCGATCCCCTTCGAAAGACGCCGTTTCTTTCCTCCGGGCTTGCCTACGGGATTCAACCTACCCCTACGTTTTCCACCCTTTTTTCCCTCGCCAAAGTCTTCCACAAACCTTTCTTACTCCTTTCTCATACATACCTCTCTCTCTCTCTCTTATTTTCTCCTCCTTCCCTCGATTCACGCGTTAATCGACGCTACGACTCGAGGCTCCTCGAGAAACCGTCGATTCGGGCACCGCGATCTTGCTTCGAGAGACACGCGAATCGGTTTTGGATTTATTCCTCGGTAATACTCGCGAAATGCTTGCGAAACGCTTACGAAATACCCGCGTCGATTCGAGTAGCCGACGACAGGGGAGTTAAATTACGACAGCGCGGAAGCTCGTATCTCGATCGCTCGCCGAAGCAATTAACGGGGCTGTCCGTGACAGCGCGGAGATCGGTCGACTCGCGTCTGCGAGTAGGCCACGTATCGTCGACGATCCCGTCCCGTGAGGCCAAATTGTTGCTCTCTCCCGGAACTTTCGGCACCGATCGCGCGTCCAGACCAACCGCGCCCCTAAAATTCCGTCGCTCTGCATTTCCAGGGAACCGCGAGTATCTCGTCGGGCTACCCCGGTTCACGCGCTAAATAGGCTTAACCATTACGGGTAGGGATGGGTTTCCATCCACGCGGAGTAGATCGTGTCGTACGACCGTGAACGAGAAATTTAATAATCCCAAAGGCGACACGAACCTTCGGGTCCGCCCTGTAGCGACTAGATCGGCTAGATCGATATCGCGAAAGTTTCTTTGTGGACCAGGGCAGCGTGCACGCGTGGTGTGCGTGCACACGTCTCGGCTACACGCGCTAGGTCGCGCGTACATGTCCTTCGTACATAATAAAGCTCGCAATTCCCTGGGGTCGGCTATGCCTCCGCGGGGATGCCTTTTACATCCACGATGATATCGCGCGCTCGCAAGCGTGCGTTTAATACCCACAGTCAGAGTCGCCGCGTTCGTTTAACCTAATTGCCGACGTAGTTCCGTCGGACGCGATTAGCGCGTCACGTATCACGGTCTTCGTCATCGTCGGGTGGATCGCGAGGGGGTTAGGTTTCGGGAAGGCGACGAGGGTGAGAAAGCATTGTCCGCGAGCAACGCGTGGGTGTCAAAGGCCCCGGGTGGTTTCGCGTGATTTTGCGCGAAACGGATACGCGTCTCGTTTCCCCGCGATTCGCGATTAATCGCCGGAATATCCGCGGAGAAACGCAGAACGCGAAGATTCCAAGGGCGAAAATGGGCAGTCGGCGCGACTCGTTGCGTTTCGAAGGACACGGGCCCCCGTTTCCCCCATGCCGATGACCAATGGCGCTCGAATGCTGGCTGACCTCGTGGCGTGGGCGAAAGAGGATCCTGTCATCGTGTATGCGTACATTATCGCGCGCGTGTGCGTGCGTACACTGCGCACACGGATCCCCCGACTCACCCTCTACCCTTCTCCGACCCTCTGCGTGTCCTCCTGCTGGCTGTCTCCCTTTATCTTCCAGCTCGTACCACTTGGCAAACGCTGGAGACGCCGAGTCGCCCCGGTTGACCTTACCATTGACAAGGGCGCCATCCCTGATTTATGAAGCTCGGACTCTGCGCGACGTAAGAAAATCAGCCTCGCGTTCCGCGTTATAAATACGCGAATGGAGCCGAAGAAGAGAAACGGCAGGTTCTCGAATTCGCCTTGGAATTCGATCGCACACGCGTCCGTTCCGCCTTGTTCTCGACGCTGCGACGCGCTTCTTTGTCCCCATGGTTGTCCATCCGGAAAAGATTCCTCGTTCTTTCACTCGCGCTTCCGTGAACAGAGATAGGGTTAAGGGGGTAACGGGCGGGCAGCGAAGGGGCTGTGAAAGGGGAGTCGTGAAAGAAACCTCGTCGATCGAACTCGCAAAGTGTGTCGCCGCGAGAGAAGCGATAAGCGGCCTGAAAGCCGATTCGCGTGCCCGGTAATTCATCCCGTGCTACTAGCGCGGTGCAAAGTTTAAACAGCGCTGGTTTATCGCGCGTCCAGCCGACCAATCTTCCTGGAAAAAACCGTGGAACACGTCGCGTGGCTGTGGCGAAAATTCCGTCGGCTCTCGCGTCTCCTTTTCTTCGCGATCGCGACCATGAGACGTCTTTCACGTCGCATTCGCGTTGCTCGGGGATTCCAAGATACGAATTTTCGAATCGTCCACGATTCTGCTTCGTACGACTTCGGTTAGGCGAATGGCGATTCGTCGAAGGTCGGCCCGCGAGCTGTATCGTTCGCGGTAGAATGTTATAGTTCAAGGATCCCGTTGTCTACATCGAGTAACGTCGCGTTTCCAAGCGTTTCCAAGCGTTTTCTAGCATTCGACGACGTAACCACCGTGTCGCCGTCTAATTCGTCATTTCGCGATCGAAACGAATATTTGAACGTTCAGGGGAAGAGAGGGAGGACAAGCGCGAGGACTCGAGATCGTTGAAGAATCGTGGAAAATCCGTAACGGGGAGAGAATGGACGTGATTAAAGGAGGAGATCGATGAGAAACGACGGTAGACATGCTCTGCCAAAAGTAGTACGAGAAGTTACGTAGTTACAAGGCGCGGTAGAAAGGGCAGCGCTTGGCACGTCCGGTCTCTTAAGTAGTACAAGTACGTGCGTGGTCAGACTAGCGAGAACCGTTACGGAAACGAGTTTGGCACACGCGCTACCGTAAGTACCAACTTTGCGATCGCAGTTTGCTTAATAGCCCGTTGGAATATTCAAACGTCCTCGGAGATTATCGTTTACCATTGTCCGCATAACGATTAATACCGCGTTTATCCGGAGCATTTCGGGGAAAGAAATTATGTAATTAAATAATCCTTCGGTTTAGGGACGTAGAAGCGAAACTTGGAGAGCGTTCACGCGATTCTGTTGGAAAATACGAGATCGGTAGGCAACACTTTTGGCTCGGAAATATTTCGACAAGTTATGAAACCGGTAGTTGGACTCGCAGGAGCTTCCAGGGAAATTTAGGTTTCGCTTCGATCACGTCGCGACAGAGACTTTGCAATTGTTTCCGCGTATTCTAGGGAATTTCCGCGAGTCCTGGCTTGCATCGGCGTAGCCGTTGACACGGGAAAAATCGCCCCGACCGCTCGAATTTCCAGGAATTATACGTGTAACCGAATTTGCATATCCTAATTAGCATTCTTCGGAGAACCGTGGGCGCTGCTTAATCTGTTCCCCTCATCAATGAACGCGAGCTTCTTGGAACGGTTCTTTCACGGTCGCGTGTTCCGCCCATTCATTCGCGGCGAGTCACCAAATCATCCATTCGAATACGTGGAACGACCGTTACCGCCTCGTGCTTTATTTTCTGATTCATGAAACCTCCCACCTCTCCTCCTTTTTCTTCCTTGCTCCTCGGCTCTGAGTCACGTAGCATTTCGTAATCCTCCAGTTCCCACGCGCCTTTCTCAGCGCCTGCTACCACGTACATATACCTATGCACATACGTATACACACAGACACACGTATTACATAGAGGGAGAAGAAAATTTCGAGGGGAGAGAGAGAGCAACGTTAGCCTGTCTCTGGTTACGTGTCCTGCTCAATAGAAATCGAGCAGCGACGTCTCGCCAACGCTCGGCTTCGTCGGCCGAAAATAGGTCACTGGTATCGAAGTAGTTCGTCTCTGGTTGCTCCATACGTACGGTATAGTGATCGAGCAGCGTTGGAAGATGCCGGGAAATGGAGCAATTCGATCGGGTGTTTCGCGATCGGCGGTTACTTTGGTCGCGAGGTGTAAAAACGGAACGTATCCGCACTGGTTGGTGCAACCTCTTCGGAAATCGCGTGTGCGGCAAGTAGCGTGGGCGTGGGACAAGTCAGACGTCCCCGGCGTCTGGCCGTGACGTTATTCCGTTTCTTCTCTCTCTCTCCCTCTCTCTCTCTTCTTTCTCCCCATCTCGATTCCTCCTGCACGGTTTCAGCTCGTTCGGACGAGTTAAATCGTAGTTGCGCGTCTCCCAGCGGCGCTTCCAGGCGTCCTCAGGCGTCCTCAGGCGTCCTCAGGCGCCAGACGATCGCGCTCGTTTATAGCCCTCGCCTTTCTCAACGTTGCGAACCACCTAGTTCTATAGCTTCGTCCTCCGACACTGCGACCGCTACTTGAGCACTCGCCAATCCGGAGACTACCCTGCCAACCGACTCTCTTTCTCGCTCCCCGACCCTCGGTCGTCCTCCTTTCGGCACTCTCATTCATTTTTTCCCTCGTTGCTCCGCTTCGTCCCTACCCGGCCACGAATCAGCAAATTCTTCGCCACTGCTCCAATTCTCCGTCCAAGTTTTCCCCGTGCTAAGATTCGCCGGGGTCGCTTTCGGCTAAGGGGATTGATTCGCAAGGACCAGACGGTGTGTTGATCGAGAGACGGAGGTTCCTCACGGTCTATACGACCACGCGACGCGGGATTTCTTCGCGTCTGGGAGCTAGGCAAATATTTGCCGGAGTAACGATTGTGCCTGTCGCGTGTTTGCCAGAGCTGTCTTCCGTTTCGGGGCTTTCCGCCTCGGGAAATCGTCTTCCACGAAAATAACCGATTATTCCGGCCCTCCATCGAGTCACCGTAGTTAATTCCATCGAGATTAACACGATCGATCTCGGCGAGTAAATCGGTCTTCCCTCGTATTAATCGCGTCGTTCGACGATCGTCCCGTTTATGAGAAAACTTTTTCGATCCACGAAGCTGTTCGACGAATAATCGAATCGCTCGCAGGACAACCCGGTACCTATTTTCTTCCCTTAAACTCTCTCCGAAAGTCGGTAATTCGATATGAAGGTGTAACGGTTTCCTCTGGATATCTCTCTCGCGGCTGCGAGTACAAGTTGGTCTCGATGGCAGTGGAAAATTGTGGAATCTGCGGGAAAATTCGATCGCGCGAAGGGTCTTGGACCGACACGTCGCAGTCGAAGGGAGCTTACGCGGTTTGATCGTTGCTGACCGACAAAACGCGCTGAAACGCATGCGTTTAGACGCATACGTTTATAGCGGTGGCAACGAGGAACGCGTCGAGCAGGAATTCGTGTCTTCGACCTCTCCGTTCTGCTTTTCGCACTCGTACACCGTCGCAGACGCGCGCCGCGCTAATCGCTGTCAAACTTGTCCCGAATCGATGGCGTGTCGCGATCGAGAAATTTCGTCATGGCCGCTCGCGTAGGACGAGAGCAGCACGGAGAGCAGGATGGAGAGCAGGGTGGAGAGCAGGACGGACGATAACGTGGGAGTTGGGTAACGATAGGGAGAAAGACAAGGGATAGCGAAACGGTTGACGTAACCTGAACATCGTTAAGGATGCGCCGGTGATTAGGCAGCGCACGTAGATCGACGTACTAGGACACGAGGTAGACGTAAACGTACGCAGCGACATAACGCGCGATCGCAGAACTACCAGGGGTGGTGGTGGTAGCAGGGCAAGGGCGCAGTAGAGGAACGAAGAGGGATTGTCGAAACGAAACGGATACACGTATTCGTCGCACACGTGTACAGCTGACGTAACCCCGGTTTCTGGGGGCAAATAGACCGAAAGGTAATTTTACCGGGGCATGTAGGCGGTTATTATGGCTAGGTGGCTCTTTAGCGTTGGCCTTCCCTCGCTTTCCACCCGTTTCCACTGGCGTCCGCCTGCGTTTACACGGGTTTAATGCGCAGACAATGCTATTAGCGCTATTTATGGTCCCTTAGCTTCGTATTAGGCTCGTCTGCATGGCCGTGGCTATTCTAATTGCGCTCTGTCTCTCCGTCTCTTTTCCAGCGACTTCTCCTTTTGCTCTCGAGATCGAACATTCGCGAAATCCTCTTTCTCCGGATGCAACGTATCTCTTCCTTTTTCCTCGGCGCGTAGGGATCGGTTCCGATGTCGCGATAAAGTCGCCCGATTTGGAAATTTGCTTAAACTTCCAATCTCCTACGAGCTCGTCAGAAACGAGCGAGCCTTGTAAACGACGTTTTCGAATCAGACCTAACGACGTCGTCGTTGTCACGAGCCGTTGACGATGGCGTCATCGATTTCTCCCTGTTTTTGCGTCAGGCCAGCCACTTTTTCCCCCCAGAATCGACGGCTGTTCGCGGAACGTGGAAAGAAGAAACGGCGATCGTTGGCTCGTCGATTCGTCGAGCATCCTCGAGGCTAATGGAATCTCTCACGGTATTCTTCGCTACGTTGGTAGCAACAGCGTCGACGAGGAACGTCGCGAGACAGACGGAGCCGGTCGTTAAACAAAGTTTGATTATCAAAGAGGGTTGAGAGGCCGCGAGCAACCGGTGATTTCGCGCACGGTTTTCGCAGCCTTGAATCCATTTCCTCGTTAAAATAGTCGATAACACCTGGCATGCTATCAATAGTACGGTAGTCCTCGCGATGTAGCGAGCGTCTGAATTAGAGCATCGAGTAGCGACACCGATTGATACAGCAACGCTACCGCACATTTTTCCCCAAACTTCCAGCCCCCTGTCTTCCCACGTTTCCATCGACTCGCGCGTCAAAACGACTCGTCGATTATTTATCCGATGAATATTAAGAGGACGAGGCGACGCGACGCCTGCAGTGATTAGTAGGTCGCATTCGCGGGTTAGGATCCAAAGTGAATAAGGATTCCGCGATTATTCATACTCGTGTACTTTGCTAAGTAGCAGTCAACCGGAGTGCAAAGGTAGCACAGAGCACTCGTCGGTAACCAGCTGCTATTCCGAGTGTGAAGCATCGATCGTCAAGGTGCACGGAAGGATGGGTGAACGCGCATTTTTCACGGCTAATTCTAATTAATCCCCCCAGGCTTTCGATCCTCGCGGGAGCGTATCAATTACCCCCTTCGCCCAGCCATCTAAACTAACTAACCTACCCATGATGCACTCCATGGGAAACGTCTCACTCGTATCACAAAATTTCCCAACAAAGAACAAATTATTTCGTCGTTAGCGGAATAATAACGAATAACTTACGCTAATTCGAATGACAGTAGCAGAAAAAACATATAATGAACAGGGGAGCGCAAACAAGGGCCGATAACCATAGAAAAACACGCAACCCCGAATCCTGTTTCAGAGACGTGTTTCTTAAACGAAAACGAATCAAATTCCCAGGACAGATAGACAGACCCCCAAACTCTAACGTTGCCAATGGGAAAACGTGACACGGTGTACGCGAGTCGAACACGATCGACTACACGCAGGGTGCACGTAACGGGGTAATTGCTTGTTAAATCCAGGACTAAGATACGCGGTGGTAGGAAGGAGAGGCAATCGTGTCGAAGCCGACGATGAAACGCAACGCACGTCGACCGAGATCAAAGCGGACGAGGGTAAGAACGCGCGCGAGTTCAAAGCGTTTCGCGCGGCGTGACAGTGTCGAGCTGTCGATAACGCGTCTCTCCCTCTCGCCTAATTTCGCCCGACTCTCGCGACTACTAGCCTCGACTATCGAGCGTCGCGACGAAACTCGCGAAACGGTCGGCGATGGTTCCTCCGGTTCGACCGCCATTAGCGTCCGATTTATCGTCGAGCTCGCACAGCGTCGTCCTACTTGCAACGTGTTGCGAAGGGAGTCGCGGTTGGACGAGTTCCTGGGAATCTCTCTTCACCGGGGGAGCTTATTCAGGGAGACACACACGGGGAGAGTTGGTGGAAAAATCTTGGCACGGTGTCTGCAGTGGGATGCGACTGCCGTGGTCGATTGACTGGCGCCTGGAGCGCATCGGATGGAATAATTAAGACGAACGTCGCGTCTGGGGTCATCGTGTCACTCGATACCGAGCATAAGCGGACCGCTGCATCGAATTCCCCCGAATGCCGTTGCCCACGTACTACCTCGACCTAGATCTACGCACAGGCCACCGGCGTGCTGGGACGCTTCGACACCCGCACGACGCCGGCCAGTTCGAGAACACCCTCGCGTTTTTTCCAACGCGCAAGGGCAGTCGAACCAGTTTCGAACGCTGTCCTCCTAGCCGCGAACGTCTCGAATACGACGTTCCCGATCGTGTATCCTCGCGGAGGAGAGGAAGGAGGTATGCGAGGAACGTAGGAAAGCGATGCAGAGGCAAGGGGTAGATAGACGGTACTCCGGTAGCCGGTTGGCGGAAGAAACCCGTGGAAACGTAGGGAGCAGGCTGTAAGGTACGCGGCCGGTAGTGGCGGTCGTGATGGTCGTGGCTCGGTTGACGTCACCGGACAAAATGGCGGTGAGGTGACGTCACCGGGAACCCCCTCTCTCTAGGTGGCTCCGCAACGTCGCCGACTGTAGCCTCGATATCGCGGAGATGCCAGAGAATCGAGGTGTACGTGTATGCGTGTTTGCAAGAGAAAGGGAGAGAGAGTGAGAGAGTGGGTGGAGGTGTCGGACGGGTGGGCGCCGTGACGCTCGCGTCACAGCTCTCTCGGTGCTCGGTGATTTTTGGCAAGATCGTTTCGCGCATTTAGAGGACGACATTAGCCGGCTTTTCGGGTAACGATCGCGGTGGCAGCGCGGCGGCGGAGCTGGCTGCCGGGAGACGCCCCGCGCCGCCACACAGAGACGCGTTCTCGACGAGAGAGCGGTGGTTGCACGGGTGGTGTGTGGACGAGCCGGCGGCGAGGATGGTTGTTCGACCGGCGACGTTGGCGTTCCTAGGGATCGTTCGATCGGCTCTGCTGGCGTGCACGTGGTGGAAAGAAGCGGTGGTAGGCAGCGAAGGGTAGGTTGAACGGGGACACGCCGTGGAAGGCGTAGAGGAAGGTAAGCAGGCAGCAAGATGCCGGACAGAGAGGCGACAGATATACTGCGCACGTGGCGCAGAGCGGCGATTCGGCTGCGCGCCAGCCCGAATCCCTGCGACCCAGGGCGGTGCGACCGGCGCACTCGAGCTGCTGCGATTCTTAGCCGGCCGCCAATTTCATCCCCCTACCTTCTCCTCCCTCTCCGCGCCCTCTCCAAGCCCTCTCCGCTCCCTCTTCCTTTGCCCTCTACCCTTTCTTCCGCTCGAATATATTCCTCTCGACCGTTCTCGGTTTAACGTTAACCTCTATTCGGGCTGCGCCTCGTACCGCGTGGGAGCCGCTTCAAGGATGAATCAGGACTGGAGCACGATAACGCGTACCTTCCAGCCAATTCCCACTTATTACCCCTCGCGTTTTTGCATCTTCCGCGATTTCTCCACGGTTCACCGATCGCTCGTTTTTTCCTCCTTCCTCTCCTACCCTTTCCAGCTTTTCCAACCTTTTCCAACCTCCAACTGGATCTTCTTTCGTAATTGCACCGGTACCGATACGCGATGCACTCCATTCCCGTTTTCGGAGTTTGATTTTCGCTCGTAAACCGTACGCCTGCGCCGATTAGTTGCGGTACCTGTCGGACGATATCGCCTTGTTTTGCCAGCATCGAGGCTAGCAACTTTCTCGTCGCGTGCCGACCCGATTGGTTAAAAGCGCGATCGAGCGCGTCGCTGTGACCAGTACCCCCGTTACGCTCGGGGTTGGGAAAACGTTTTGCTGTAACGAACACGTAGAAATAAAGGGAAACAGAGTGGAATGCGGCTGACTAAACGACTCCTGACAGGGTTAACGCGAGGATCATGCACAGCGATACAACGATTTTCAAGGAGATCCGTTATAGCGCGGCGGCACGTCTTCTCATATTGATTTCCCGAAAGATATTAATAACTCTCGAGAAGTATCGTCGATAACTGATGAGCCATAATAAACTTTTAAGTGCCGTCCCAGTTGCTACGAATAGACACTAATCTCTATGCTTCTCGACGTTGGCACGCTTCTCCGTCAACTCGAACGTCAACTCAGGCGCGAGAGGACGTTTACTTTTTCCCATTCCAGGATAATCGTTCGTTCAACGATTCTCTACGCGATCGCGAATTCGAATGGTCGAAACGATCGCGGCGAATCTCTTGCAGCGTCCGATGTGGGGCACGCGCGTATTTATACCCCCTGTGAAGACGTCAAAAATGCCCTTTCGTCACGACCGCTCCCTCGTTAGTCCGCGATCCGGAATCGAAGGCCAATTATTTTCGCGAGCACCTTCGTCTTCCGTCGTCTTCGCGAATATTCGCGAACGTTCGCTCCTTTCAGGCTATTCTCCTTCGCCAATTTTTCTAAAGCCTTCCAGCGAGCCCTCCGCGAATCCGTCCGTTCAATTAGCAAGAATTAAGCGAGGTATTCCTAGAGCTCTTATTCTCCCTCTTCCTTTCGGCAAACTCTTCGCGAGCCTCCGCATTAAGAAGCTCGAAGCTCGTCGTAAAAGGGCGAGCAGGAACGAGACGATCAATCGGAGTAATTGCGTTTGGTCTGACCATACGCCGGCTCGCTCCACTGAAACGCGACGCGCGAGGATCCAGACCTACCGCGCGTCTTCTCGCGCAAACGTTTCGGGGTTCGTTGATCCATGGCGACCAGTCTGCCAACAATTCTCGCCCCCCTCCCGAAGAAAGAATCGAACGGCGAATATTCACGCGACGAACCTCGCGCGCGCGGCCGAGTGTGCGCGAACGTAAAGACGAAAGCAGAGAGAAAGAGAAAAAGAGAGAGAGAGAGAGGGGGGTAGAGAAAAGGGGAGTGGAGAGGAGAAGAAGAGAGCCCTCGTATTAATTACCGCGAATAAAAAACACGGACGGCCGGCGACACGAGGGTTTGGCACGGATCTCGTTGCCGTGGATCGTCACTCGGTAACCCGTAAAAAGTCCTTTTGGACGTGGTTGCCTCGCGTGAATCGCGATTAACCTTCGCCACGCTCTTTTGCCTAGAATTTCTAGCTCGACGACGCGAAATTAATTTTCCTCTCCTCGCTTCCAGAGTATGGTGTTGCTCTGTCTAATTCGCGGAGGGACCAAGGGGTGACCTCGACGATCGTCTCTGTCATCGGTCGCAGAGTATTCGCTGACGAATCTCCATTGCGGAGTAGAGCACTCGTCGATCACTCGTCGATCACTCGTCGATCACTCGTCGATCACTCGTCGACGTTCGGGTTCTGCGTTCTGCTCGATTGTCCTTAAGAGACCGGCAGAGATGATCGACCGGGCCAGGTCCTGGGAGATTAAATTTCGAAAGTCTGCGACCGTGCGTAATCAGCGATAGGTTGCACCTGTTGCTGGCATAACAATCATCGAGGCGGCTAGGCGAGTATCGTTAAGCGATGCGCTTCGTGCTTCCGCAGTCGAGCCGGTCGGAGGCAGTTTCCGCCTCATTTTCGGGAGTACTATCGATCTTTCCGTTACCGGGCACGCTCCATCAATTATTCCTTCGATTTTAATAATTCAGAGACGTTCAGTCGAGCCAGAGAGGTGAACGGATGGGTAATCTGGCGGGTCTAGTCGGTTCCTCGTGCACCGCGCTTTTCGCGACGACGACTTTGAAAAATTCCAGCTACCTGTCTTCAAATAACTGCCGGAATATCGCGAGATAATTAAAACGTAACGACTGTCGCAAAGACCAGACGACACCGCGGTGTCGCGTCTGACGTATGGGCTTAAATCGCCGGTAATTGGCCGACAGGATCGTTTGAATTACGTGCAAAGGATTCGCAGTGGCTTGCGCGCAGCCAAGGACGAGGCCTTCCTCGGAGGCGAAAGAAATTCCCCGCCTGCTTTCGGTACTTTCGACATCTTTGATACGAAGATAGCCAAACAAATTAGAGGCTCGGTGGAATCCCGTACCTTGACATTTGCCGGGGAGAAAGGATGAAAAGGGATCGGAGGGCGGGCACGGGTCGAAGGGACGCGTCGGACGAGTCAATTGGAAGCGTCGGGCAGGAGGTATTAATCTTCGCGCGAGTGGAGCTATTCGCGGAGGAACCGTGGGACGAGGATTTCGGGACGGGGCTGTGCCGATCGAGATCGAGGGAGCGCGTCGATCTCGGAAGCGGAGAGGAGACGCCGAGGTCACTGCGGATCGCGAAAAACTTGGGCCGGATGCCAGTCCGCGAGCGGTTTCTAGTCGTCGCGACTAGTCGCCGTCCGTAATGCGGTCGTCGGTCCAATGGTCCATTGATCTAACTGTGCAACGGTTGCATCCGTGCAAACGATTCGTTTCGAATCGACGATCCCGCACGGGTCTTCGACGTCTCCACGCGGCGGATATCGAGGCCGTCGCGATTCAACCCGCTCCGACGTTCCCGCCGAGTGGCGAATTTTATAAGGATGTCCGATAGAGGAGACTGAATGGAGGTAACGCGCGAAAGGAGAGATGCTTTGTGGACGGGGCGGACGCGGTTGAATAAATCGCGACGTTAACGTGGCACGTTAAATTGGCGTTTCCGTAGCGAAACGGGGACGCCATTCGGAGAGGAGAGCAGGCCGTGCCATTAGAAATTGCGCATTATTCGATTACTCTCGTTATAGAACGAAGGGCATCTGGCGTTCTCGAAAGAACTCGAGGAGCACTTTAGAGGGTTCCCAGGAACATCCCGAATGCGAGTACGATCGATCGAGAATATACTCTCTCGTGCAAATTCGGCGAGGGACCTTTTTCTTTTTTGGAACTGAAAGGGGTGGAAGAGACTCTGACTGCTAGGGGAAATGGCGCGCGTTTCTCGTATCGTTTCGTTAAATTTTCAGGCGTTCTCGAGGTGTTCCTCGAATCGGCTAGCTATCTTTGATCGGGATATTCGGATGGCGCGCGATATCGACGACGAGCGTTCTCCTCGTGGCTTAACGTGGAAACGGGCTGACCGTCTTTGGCCCGTAAACGTGCTCGAAATTCTTAAAGTCGAAAACGCTGATCACAGCTGAATAGAGAATCAAGGCCCGGCTGAATAGGATGCAATCTCGCGGCGGCGATGCTCTTGGCCCGAGGTATCGAGCGCGTGCTGCAAGGCACGCAGCACGCGACGAAATGCACGGATGTCCTGGCAGTGTATCCTTGTCGCGAGTTATTGCATTACCGGCTACCTTGATTGCACTTCCCTACGACGAGAAGCCACGCACGTAGCAGGATCCTGGTCGCAAAAGTCTCGGCTAATGCAGTTAATTAGCCCCAGCGGCACGTTATATGCTCGCGTCGGCCATTAACGAGCTCTCTCTCTCTCTCTCTCTCTCTCTCTCTCTCTCTCGCTCGCGAAACGCTTCGGGACCGTGGCATCCTGCCTCGTAGGCGCGTACCTTCTCCTCGGATAAAATCCGTTTCGATTCTCCGCTAGCCTATAATCGCCGGGACTTTACCTGGCACGTCGATCGCGTATGCCCGTTCGCGTGTTTCGTCGCGGTGACACGCGGCGAAATCGATTGTATCCTCCCCGGTAGCGAGGCGGTGTATGCCGTGGCAAACGCGTGCCCGATAACCCGCTTTGAGTTTCACTCGTCGGCTAACACCTTTCATCTTGCGTGCTTTGCAGGTTGGCAGCGCAAGAGGCGGCACAAAGGGACCCTGGATACGCGAGTCAGTACAGGAGAAGGCCGAGGTTGGCCGGACTGAGTGGTCTCGGTGACTGGACTAGCTTTGGAGGGGAGGTAAGAAACATCGGCACAAACGCGTTTTCCACGATTCCACGATTCCACGACTCGCCGTGTCACTCGCGATCGCCCTGTTCTCGGAGGTAGGTATCGCGTGGCAGCGAGGAAAAATGCAATTTCCCCGCGGCTGTCTGTTGGCGTAGAATTTGCGCGTTACGTGGCAGGAGGGAAAGGCGAAAGGACGACGAAGAGGGGAAAAGGAAGAAATTTGGAAGCGAGTGACACGGTGTCGCGGTGTCGCGGCGGTTTGCAGAGCGCGGAGACAAGGGGACACTCGGCGCGGGAAGAAGAGGAGAGGAGGGTGGATTAAAGGGGAGGAAATTGCGAACAGGTACCTGGTCTGGTGGACATGGCGCCAGGCCGGGATCAGGGCGGAGGGGCGGGTGGCGGTGGGGGAGGCGGCAAGGGCACCACGTCGTTGTTCATCCTGTCGGAGGATAACTGTATCAGGAAGCATACCCGCTTCATAATCGAGTGGCCGCCCTTCGAGTACGCCGTCCTGCTCACCATCATCGCCAATTGCGTGGTCCTCGCCCTCGAGGAGCACCTGCCGAAGCAGGACAAAACCATACTCGCGCAGAAGCTCGAGGCCACGGAAATCTACTTCCTCGGGATCTTCTGCGTCGAGGCGAGCCTCAAGATCCTCGCCCTTGGCTTCGTCCTCCACCGTGGCTCCTATCTGCGCAACATCTGGAACATCATGGATTTCTTCGTCGTGGTGACCGGGTGAGCGAACCGTTTTCTATTCTCTACGCTCTAACGAATCTCCCCTTTTGTTCTCCCCGGAACTTCCGAGAAACGCGAGGTCCTCGCCTTTCGCTCTTTCTCGCGGTCTACCGGGTCTCTGCCGAAACGGCCGACTCGATCGATCTCCACGAGATCTAGAACAACAGAGCCCGGAGAGAGAACTCCGAGAGAGAACTCGGGAAAGCGTGGTCCTCCGTGTCGTCGGTGGAAATTCGCATTCGACTCATCCACTCGAGTTACACACTTGCCCAATGTGTACTTTCGTTTCCCGCTATTTTTCTCGTTACTTTCTTTCACCGCGCGAGAACTCGCTCGTCGTTTCATTCTCCATCCCTCGTCTTCTTCTCCTCCGTGTAAACCAACCACGCGTTTTCTTTCTCTCGTTTTCTCTCGCTCTTTCTCTCGCTTTTCCTCTCGCTCTCTCTCTCTGTCCGTCATTCGACGAAAATGCACACGGCGCATTTCCGTTCTTGGAACGATGCGCAGAGCGAGGCAGACACGCGGAGAGGAAGACCGGTGGACGAGGAGAATGAGAATACTTTTGGTCAGGCTTTGATCGACTTTCCACCGCGTTTGCCGATCATTTTCGCGCTAAACGACCACCTCTTGTTCCCCACACCCCCGATTACGCTCGCCCCGAGGAGCCCCGTTTACGGAGAAAGCCTTTCCCTGTCGTTCGCCGCGTCTCGTGGCCATTTTCGGCACGATCGTATCGATCGATCGTCGATCGTGGGGCACGGACGGAACGGGCAGAGGGGAAAATCGCGTTCTCGACGCGGCGACGACCGCCGAAAGGATCTTTCTCCGGACAGATTTAAGATTTAAGGAGATCGCACGTCGATCGGTTTTTTTCGGCCGAGCAGATAGATTCTAGAGTAATCCTTGGATTAGGTCGATGACCGTGTTCGCCGAAACAAACGTGGACGTCGACCTGCGTATGCTACGTTCCTTCAGGGTCCTCAGACCGCTAAAGCTGGTTTCGAAAATTCCAAGTGAGTCAGTCACAGTTCTGCGAAACGGCAAACGATACAAACGCCATAAGTAACAGTACAGAGTGCAGTAACAGAGAACAGTCGAGCAGCAGATTGATAACTAACTAACTAATCCCCCGTTGTTCCTGGCAGTTTGTGTGCGTTCGACTAGTCTCCTTAGTTTTAAACGTTTCTTGATTAACCAGACACACTTAGTTTCGTCGACCATTTAGTTTTTCTTTCAATTACTCTTTCTCTCTTTCTCTCTTTCTCTCACTTTTTCTCTCTATCTCTCTTTCTTTCTCTCTCTATCTCTTTCTCCTTATCTCTGTCTATCTATCTCTATTTCCGTCTCTATCTCTGTCACTCTCTGTCTCTATCTGTCTATGTCTTTCTTTCTCTGTCTCTCTTGCTTTAGTTGACACGTTGGGTCGACGTTTAGTCCTGGCAAGCGAGACCAGCATCAGCTAACTTACGATATCTGCGTATACTTGACACCTATATATATATATGAGTTCGTCTTTCTATTACGAATCTTTGCCTTAGTTTCTATCCTTTTAGTTTCCTTATTTAGTTCTCCCGTTTAATACGTTTTCACGTCGTTTAAGCGTTCCGTTTTTTATCGTTGATTGACCACCACTTAGAAGCTATGGGTGTATTAGAACAGTTGATTGACGCTAGATGATCGTTGGCAGTTGATGATCGATATTAATTGAACATAATATCTATATATTCTGTGTCCACGTGGTTTGCGTAATTCGAGTGTCTTATACATTATATATATATATATATATATATATATATATATATATATATATATATATATATATATATATACATATCTATACGTATTATTACATTCTACTGTCTCTATAGAGAACTTGCGTGAACTAGTCGCTAGTGTTATATTGCGTTACTATTTGCTCTATCTACTGTCGTGTTATGTTCAGTTTTGTGCACACGTTATTCGTACTTTTAGAGAGTTTCAAAGTCGACGAATTATACACACGCACACACGCATACGTACACTACACGAACCGCGTCGAAATCGTTGGCAAAATCTTTGGCCATTCGCATGAACGCGGGGAAAGCTTGCCGGACGCGTGGCGAATTTTCATTCCCGCGATATCTTTAACACCGCGTTCGCGTTTTTCGCTCGTACGCTGCTCACGTAGCCAGTCACGTACGGGTGTATCGAAAATTTCGAGAAAATACTTCGCTCGGACGCGCGGCGAAGAGAACCGGCGCCATATTTGAAAAAGGGAAAAATTTATTTCCCTCCGTAAACGATGACTACGATTTTCTTTCTCTTTCTCTATTTCTTCTTCTTCTTCTTTTTTTTTTTTCTTTTTTCTTCCCTTTCTTCGTATCGGAGAAGTGAAAATTGTCGCGCATACACACGGACACGCACGCACGAGCATACACACGAGTGCACACAAAGACACGAAACTACTGGCCTGCAGGTGTCTCTATATTTAGCAAACTCTATCTTTAGCCACAGTCACTGATTGATAGAATTGACTATACGTTGGTAAATAGGTACGTGTTCTAGAACAGTAACGTATTCGAGCAAGCTCGTGTTTGCTAGAGAGTGGTACCTTTAGACACCCTCGAGAGACTGAGTCATATAGTCCTACAGACTTTTAGACTCCGACCGAGATATCCTCTCTCCTTTCGATCCACTCGAAGATTCTCCTCTCCCGCGATCATTCCGGTACACCCATTGGCGTATGCAAAAGCAAACGAAAAAAAAAGAAAGAAAAATTCGGAATTTTCTCGCGAAAAGAAACCGGAAAAAAGGAAAAAAAGCTAAATTAATTACGAAACAATCTATCGAACGTGAAATCAATTTTTCTTCCACGCTGACGAAGACTTTGCGGGGAATGCAAACTGTCCAGTATGGAAAACTGTCCCGTCCAGCTTTCTAATTTGCATAGACATCTGGAATAGAGCGACGTATCTTAGATGTCGCGTAATCATAGTTATATTTAGGACGCTAACGCCAACGACGATCCGTCGTGGTCGTTCACGCGCCGATATGCCGCGTTTATTTTCTATTTTTTATTCCGTTATTTTTAACAAAGCGTCGCGAGACGTGGAATCCGTGGAACGATACACGGACGGTTTGGTGACCGATCGAGGAGAGGACAACGGCGGGCTTTATACCAAGGGGTTGAACGACCGCGATGGATGTTACCGTTTATTATCTTCGTGGAACTAGAGTTATAGTTAGCAGGATTATATTCAACCGGCATCTAGAATTAGAATCTCGCGTGAGTAACTTAATAAGAATTCCCTCTCTATCCAGAACGCCGCGGGACCCTTTTGGGAAAAGAAATCGTTAAACGTTAATCTCTTTGCCGTAGTTGCTCCATTCCGTCGGCCCGTCTGCGCGCTTTCGATATTAAGCCGAATCGATTTCCTTTTCAAACCCGTTTTCTGCCCTTCCGCGACGACAGCCCGAGAAAAAGGGTAATCCAGCGATGCGCTGATTCGATAAGCTAATCCGCCGGTGTGTGTGTGCGAGAATCGAGGGGACGAAACTCGGGGTCCTTTATCCCCGGTTTTCGATCGCGCGACCGGGGGCCAGAGGCGGCTCTCTGACCCGCGGCAAACTCCGGGAATTTTCGGTGGAAAGGAGCATAATCAGATTTGAGAATCGTCTCATTCGGCTGGTACGTAATACGGCTTTGCTTACCCGGTCGCAATTTCGAGCATAGCCCCGACGTGGAGACGCCGGTCGTGTTTCAAGTCGCCTCTCGTAGAAATTCGTCCCCACTACCCCTGCCGTAGAGGTACGACCTAGTTTAGAAAAGGGCTGATCTTGGACGATGGTAGGTATGGAGTGTACGTGTATGCTGAAATAAAATTGATTTCGTATCGTATCGAGAAGAAACGATGCGACGTAAACGCATCGCTCCCGACGAGCTTCACCCCCCGATTAGACATTCTCCCATCTCCCATCGGTTAGGTCATAGAACGCTAGTTACCACATAGTTGTGTAGCTTAAGTACTTAAGTAGCGTGAGTATTAGTGTAATAGAGTAGTAAGTAGTAAAGTGTGGCGGGGTGTGTGTGTTTTGGGGCAGGTTCATCACGGCGTTCTCGCAAGGCATAGAACTGGATATGGATCTGCGCACGTTGCGTGCGATACGCGTGTTGCGACCGCTCAAACTTGTCTCCGGCATACCGAGTGAGTAGCGTTTCAATACAGTCGGCCATGAAAAATGTTTCTGCCGAATCGAACGAAACGACCTCGTATTTTTGTCTATTTTTTTTCTCACTCTCTCTCTCTCTCTCTATCTCTCTCTCTTTCTCTCTCTTTCTCTCTCTCTTTCTCTCTTTGAAATCACGCGCGTTCGAGTCTCCAGTAGCGTCCTCGCGATCCGAGACGCGGATATTTTCCGAGCCATGACAAAGTTGGCCGATGTTCGATCGAACGAAAAGTGAAGTAGATTCGATTCCGTTCGGTGTACGGAGCGAGCTAATTTTTCGTATCGCAGATAGAAACGTAGCGAACGCGGAAACGCGAGGCTCGGTGCTCGAGGAACGCGCGTTCGGTCCAGGCTGAATCTGCAATTCGGATACTTCGTGGATCGACTCGGATTCGTTGGATCGAAACGTCTCCGTTTGTCGATAGCTGCTACGTAGATTCGATTACGAGCCAAACCGACGACCATCGATTCGGCGTGTAAAGCTCGTAGATCGGTGTAGTATTAATATTATTGCAAGTATATATTTCTATATCTATATATATATATATCTACACGTAGATGCCTTGCAACGTTAGAACGATTATTTTGTTTACGTAGCACCACCCAAATAGATATATATCTTTTGAAAGTTGTATGCTGTGTCCACGTAAACGACAACAACGAAGTATCCCAATTGTTTAGCCGCGACGGTAGACCCGATTTTGCCCGATCGGGAATACATTGGCGCGATTTGCTCCGTCGAATGGGAGCCGTTGAAGCACGCGAAACGACGAGACGCGCGTTTCCACGAGCAGCGAGGAGGATAAGAAACGCGAAATGAGTCGAGTAAAAAGACACGTGAATGGCTTGGAGGGCGCGGTGGTTGGGCCTAATTATACTCCTGTCGAATCTTTCTCCGAACAGGTCTCCAGGTGGTGCTCAAGTCTATTATCAAGGCAATGGCGCCGCTTCTGCAGATCGGCCTGCTGGTACTCTTCGCCATCGTGATATTCGCCATCATCGGCCTCGAATTTTATTCGGGAACCCTGCATAAAACGTGTTACAGCATCAGGGATATCAGTGAGTAAATGCCTCGTCGCGGTGCTAGAGAGAGAAGCGCCTCTCTTTCGTTCGAGACTCGTAATTCGTAACACCGATGGCGGATGGAAAGAACGAACGAAGGAGACTCGAGATCCTGGCTGCCGAACGGAAGCCGTCGGTCTGACGTTCCCTCTGTTGCAGATCAAATCGTGAAGGAGGGCGAACAGGCCAGCCCGTGTAACACGGACAACAAATCCGAGGCGCCATTCGGGGCCCACGTGTGCAACCCGGACGTCTCGACGTGCATGGATCACTGGGAGGGACCAAACTACGGCATCACCAGCTTCGACAACATCGGATTCGCCATGCTCACTGTCTTCCAGTGCATCACTATGGAGGGCTGGACTTCCATATTGTACTGGGTAAAGCAAGAGATATGTCCTTCAGTGTTAAAACTCTCTGTTTCTCTTTCTCTCCCTCTCTTTCTCACAAACACACACGCTCTCCGTATACGTCCATCTCCTTCGCGTTCACGTGGTTCCCTCCTTCGCGTTCCGTTCAGTCACCCCTTCCTGCCCCCTTTTCCACCCGATTCTCTATCGAAACCCTCGTCACCTGTCCGCGAACGACACCCCGTTTTCCAAGCAAGGGCAAACGACCGAACGTTCGTACGTATCTTCCCTCCCGTTCTCTGTGTCCTCTCAGTCTCTGCGTAATATGTATACGTATACCTCCTTCGATCGCTTGCCATCGTCCGGCTGTTTTGTGACACGTCTGTTCGAATCTCTAAATGTGACCATCCCCCGTAACTGTCTTCCTCCCTGTCGATCATCCCTCTCTGTGTAACCTCCTTTATTTGTCTCTTTCTTTATCTCTGTGTCTGCCCGGTCACGTCTCGCTTCTTTCTCGAAGAGAAGTGCTTGCGGATGTTTTACAGCTAACACTGACCTACATGTTCACCTTGCTCAGTATAACACTGTCAGTTTCAGCCCTCTTTGCAAATCTCGATGTTATTTTCTTCAAAAATTCCAGTCTTTGCGAGCTTCGTTCGCCGCGCTGCCGGAACCCGAGGAACTTCGAGTCAAGCCTAGGATCTCTCGAATTTCTTCGATCCGCGCGCGACGATCGATGTCTTCGATTTCGCGGTTCGATGGGAGTTATTCGTTTTCGCCAATTTGTAACACGCGTCGAAGCACGTGAACGAGAAACGGCACTGCGTGCGGAGTCTCTGTTGAATTCGCGGGAAATATTTCTATGTCCCTTATCGGAATCTACCGGCTGCCAAGGTGCGCGACTCGTGGTTGGTAGTCCTGCACGATGAGCGAACGAGTCACGGAGCGCGTGGCTTGGCTTTCGACTCGATGGATTCTAAGAACGGGACAAGTTTCGGTGCCGTTTCTCGAAACGAAAGATCAAGAATGATCCGGATGATCTAGGGGATCGATTGCCGAGGCGAAACGACGTGAAAAATTGGGGGAAGGGAGCGGGGAGCGACGCTTTAAGTGTCTAGATGTTGTACATGTCGCGTGCCGATGATGTTTGGTCTCGATCATCCGCGATCGACGCGAGTAACAGCTATGTGGAATCGGTGGCTCGCGCTCGCACGCGTAACACACGGGCTTCACGTGGCTCTGGTCAAATTTGCAGACAAACGGCGCTCTTGGCAGCACGTACAACTGGATTTACTTTATACCATTGATCGTCCTTGGCTCATTCTTCATGCTGAACTTAGTTCTCGGTGTCCTGAGCGGGTGAGTATCTTTATTCTCGATTCTCGCGCCATTTTTGTACCCACATTGCGACACTTTGTCTCCTCCGGTTTGCGATCGAGATACGCG
The DNA here is from genome assembly GCF_001483705.2 of Eufriesea mexicana. Classification (NCBI taxonomy): domain Eukaryota; kingdom Metazoa; phylum Arthropoda; class Insecta; order Hymenoptera; family Apidae; genus Eufriesea; species Eufriesea mexicana. Next base: position 187,370 of record NW_016907957.1, on the reverse strand, counting down.
AGATATTGCTGACAAATCCGCGAGGCTCGCGTCGTCGAATCTCGTGGTTTCGTCACGACCAGATTGCAACGAATCGGACGACGAGGTCTGGCGGATTTGTCGATCGGAGTGCGTCGACCCATCGCCGGGTCAGGTGCTCGCGATTCGAGCAAAAGGACGGCCGATTACCTTTCTTTCTGTTCGTCAGGGAGTTTTCGAACGAAAGAACACGCGTCGAGAGGCGGGCGGCTTATCAGAAAGCAAAGAGAAAACGTCTATTCACGACTGCGTTCAGTGCCTACTTAAAATGGATCACTCAAGCAGGTTTCGAAACGATCGATCTTACCCTTAAGTTTATCGCGCTAGTCTATCCGCTCGCTGGCGAGTGCGCCAGTGGCAGTAGAACGGCCAGAGTAGCGCGCGACACGCTGCGTATCGCCAGTAGTACAACCTCTGATTTATCCTCCGACGCTCCGTATATCGCGTTGCGCGTAACGCTTCGCGTAGAAAATGCTCGCTAGATAGAGAGTACGTCGAGTGGGATATTTGCCAGAGTATCGCGCGTGAAAGGAAAAGGAAAAAGGGGAAAAGGTAGAGGAGTATTTATATAGAAGCGATCCCTTATCGCCCACGTAATACCCCTTTATCATCTGTATAACGCTTGTAGAGAGTTTGCGAAGGAGAGAGAGAAGGTGGAGAACCGGCAGTCCTTCCTGAAATTGCGAAGACAGCGGCAGCTCGAGCATGAACTGTACTGTTATCTGAATTGGATCTGCAAAGCAGGTTAGAAAATCAACATGCCAGCTATGTACGCCGATTATCGATCGGGCACCCTTTACCGCTAACGTCTCCTTAGGCCAAACTCTCGTAACTTTGTCCTTTTTTTGGATCAGTAATTTCACGCATCGTTTCACGATAGGGCGTTTTATTTTTGAATCCTTTCCCTCCCGCTCGAGCGAGTTTGCTTTCGTCACCCTTCTCGCTTGTTCCGTGCACGGAGTAAACGTCTGGTTGTTGTTTGTAGAGGAGGTAATACTCGCGGAAGAAAGGACCACGGAAGAGGAGAAGAAGCACATATTGGAAGGTTCGTGGCTAGGACTCGTTTCAAATTTCTCCGAAACGGAGAAGCTTGGAACGCGCGAGGTGATAAAGGGAAAAAGCGTACGTCTGTTTGCAGGAAGAAAACGAGCCGAGGCGAAGAAGAAAAAGCTCGGCAAGAGCAAAAGCACGGACACGGAGGAAGACGAAGGCGATGACAACCAGGAGGACGGTGAGTCGTATTTTTCCCGTTTAACCACCTACTCGCGCGTTATCCTGCCACCTCCTTTCCTCCCTCCCATTCGGCCGAGGATCTCTCATCGTGCCCCTTGGCGGAGAGAGTCCATGTTACGACCATCGTTCGCTCGTTCCTTCGTCAAACCGAGTTCATGGAATTAACGAACGTTACACGCCATCTTTCCTTTCCACGATCGTCGTCCGTTCGTGCGAGGACGAGGGTGGATCGTTGGTTCGAAACATCGACTCGCTTTCTGTTTCACTTCGAAATCTCCCTCGGCGTTACTTACTATCGGCACACGTTTTGCATATTCACCTTCGTCGGCATTCTAATCGACGCGTTAATAAATCAAGATCGGATGGTCTCACGAGTAACATTTACGCTTCTCCCCCTCGCCGTTCGAATCGGGCGAGAGAAGGATCACGATCTATTCCTTCGTATATTTATCGGTTAAAGTGGTTGCGGTGTCATTCTCACCTTCGCCGCTAGATGGATTATTCCAGGTTCAAGGAGGTCCGAGGATCTTCTCGCAAGTCCTTGGTAAACCCTTCGCTTCCTGGATATAAAGCTTCCAAACTTTCCAATAGTATGTAGGGGGTACTCCCCCATGGTAGTTGAATGTCGACCGGTCGCAGGTATCCTCGATGTGGCGGTGGTGCTAGAAGGGACGAAAGGAAAAGGAAAAGGAAGGGACGCGTCTCGTCCTGGGCCTGCTAGTGGACTCGTAGGATACTATTGGATACCATTGAAAGGTCTGGAAGTTATATGTATAGGAAGCGGAGGTTTTCCTTCTTTTCTCTTTAAAGTTGGGATCCATCTGGTGGCGAGGATGAGAATCGATGGTCGCTACAAGTATAAAGCAGGGGGCCTGCTAGGTAACCTTACCAATGGGGTCCACTAGCAGCCTCGGAACGAAACTCGTCCCTTCTAGTACCACCTGTACATCGAACATATACCTGTCACAACAAACCAACTTGAACAATCGTGAGGGAGGACCCCCACAAAGCGAAAATACGCAACGACGCGCAGACGCGAGATATGGAAAAGATATGTCGCCCGTTCTAAGTCCTAAGAACACCCAAGTCCTAGGGATCCTCGAAGAGGCGTAGAATTGTTCCAAATATTCTAATAGCGGGCCGCGTGTATAATCGTCGAAGAGCTTGCTCGTGGGACGATCCGACTGATCCTTCTGATTTCTGTTTTAATAATGTGTCCAGCGACGCATTAATTCCCTCGACCACGGCGACGAACATTCTAAACACACGCTATCAGATGCTCCTCTTGTTTCAGTGCCTAAGAAAAAACTGAAAGGTAACTACAACCGTCAGTGTCACGACTCGCAAAGAGCAACGTAAACGAGGCTGTATTCGTAACTTCTTTTCGTATCTCTTTCCATGTGTTTTCCGTTCCAATCGTCCTTTCGTTTTACTTATACGTCACACGTATCACGCATACCAACACGCTCGCGGACACACGCGTACACGAATCCGCGCGTGCACACCTGGCGCGTCGAAATCGTCATCTTTAAACGAAATGAAACGAAATGAAACGAAATCATCGACAGAACACTCTGAAATCAAATCGAGACGGGTAGCAAAGACGAATTCGATCACGATCGCGTAACGGTCAGTATCAGCTAACACTCGCGCCATAAACTCGCACGGGGATCGTTTCTGCGACTCGAGGAACGCTGTGCGAACGCTTAGTCGATTTTGCCGCGGCGCGTGCTTGCCGCATTCGGACCGAGTAATTGTCACGTAGTTAAAGTACTTACGTACGTACACGCATACACCGGTGAAAAAGCAGCGTAATTATCGCGATTACGAAGAAACGCAAACGCAACGGAGCTGCCAGTATCGCGTATATCGCGCGTCACGGATCGACTCTCCGATCGATTTTCGGCTGCGAAATTCCGCGTCGGAAATTAACTCACACCGCGACGAAACGAGACGTCAGTTCGTTTTATCTTCTTTTTCTAGGAATTGCTTCTGTTGGCTGGTGTGATTACGTATACTTGTATCTATCTGTGTTTATTAACCCTTTGCACTCTGTTGTCGCTGCTATGGCGACATTGTAAGATAGCCTGTAACTCCGTAGAATTTAAAATATCGTTAGACAAAATTCGCAAAACACAGTGTTACTATATATTTACCGATAAATGTTATGCCAGTGTACCTTTGGCGAAAGAACCGATAAAAATGAAACGCTACTTGATCGGTAAACATTGCACTATAAATGCTAAAAGGTAAGGTAAAATGACTCGGAGTTGCTGGTGGGTCGTATTAAAAATTGCTCAGAGTGCAAAGGGTTAATCGGCCGAGGGCATTCGCGATTGGTCTTTGTCGGTGCACGTATACCAAACTGTTAAAGGGGATATTATGCAAGGAATAGTAAACTGTGGAAAAACTGTGGAGAAACTGTGCATATGTTTATTCGACGGGCGAATGGTCAGGACAGAACTGTCCAGGGCCTCGCAGATCGAAAGTCGTCTTAGGAGACTGGTGACGAAAGACTGATAAGAGAAAAGATAGAACATTGGGGGAAGAGATCATCGTCCCCACACCGCTGGATCGTAGAGTTTGTTTCTCTATTGAATTTGACCATAACGCAAACACGCGAAGATGACCGTGTATACGCTTGCGATAAACGCGTGAATCGCGAATGTCCCAGGCGAATGCGTACCCACGTGGTCCAGGTACGTCCAGCAGTGGAGGAGTACCGATTTACGTGTCAGTAGTGTTCGGCGAGAAATCTGTTTGACGAGATAGAGCGCTGAAGGAACTCGTGTTATATCGTAGCGTTCGATCGTCTAGTCGTAGATTAGCTCCACGCATCGTCGGTCCAGAATAGATAGAAACGCTTCTTAGAGTAACTCCTTAGAATAGATGTGTCTCTGTCTACTGTATGTGTATGCCAACTGATCGAATCGGGCGATGGAGGGAAAAAAGAAAAGGAGAGACAAACGGATGTTCCGGTCGAACTTTGTGGAATCTATCGGTAACGAGAGTCATGGAAGAAACTTTGGAATCGAAAGTCGATATCGAAACAACGAATACCGGCAAACTTTCGACGTCCATCGACGTAACGTTCATTTCCCGGATAATAATTTGCTGTGCCGCGTTAGAATATTATCGGGAAAGCGTTAGTTCGTACGTCAGTAACGAGGCGCGTCACGATCTCGCGAGTAAATTCATTGAAAATATTCGTCGATAGTGTTCGAGAGAGAAAACGAGAAAAAGAAAGAAGGGAAAAAATTGCATCGGTCGACTGGCATCGAAAAGATGCAAAGCACGTGCAGCGGGAGAATCGCGACTGAAACGTTGGACTTGCGTTTTATAGGGTTCTCTGGGTCCTCCTCGACGAAGGAAAAGGGACCCTGCAAGCAGTTCTGGCTGGCCGAGAGAAGATTCAGGTACTGGATACGAAAGTCTGTAAAGTCGCAAAAATTCTACTGGTTCGTCATCGTTCTCGTGTTCTTCAACACCGTCTGCGTAGCCGTGGAGCATTACGGTCAACCGCAATGGCTCACCGACTTCCTCTGTGAGTATACGTCATTTCATACGCTAAAGCGTTTGTAAATCGTTGTAAAGCATTTGTACGAAAATTTACTAAAAGTTACTAAAATCGCATTCTCACGTTGACAGACTTCGCGGAGTTCGTGTTCCTGGCTCTGTTCATGTTGGAGATGTTCATAAAGGTGTACGCGCTCGGTCCTCGCACATACTTCGAATCGAGCTTCAATCGTTTCGACTGCGTGGTCATCTCGGGATCGATCTTCGAAGTGATCTGGTCCGAGGTGAAGTCCGGCTCTTTCGGCCTCTCCGTCCTACGTGCCCTTAGACTCCTGCGAATTTTTAAGGTCACCAAATACTGGAAGAGCCTGAGAAACCTCGTAATATCGCTGCTCAGCTCGATGCGTAGCATCATCTCCCTGCTCTTCCTGCTCTTCCTCTTCATTCTCATATTCGCGCTGCTCGGTATGCAGCTGTTTGGCGGCCAGTTCAACTTCGATTACGACACACCGGCCACCAACTTCAACACCTTTCCCATCGCGCTGCTCACTGTCTTCCAAGTAAGTTTCACTTTTCATTCCTCTCGAGTTTTCATTCCTCTACCGATTGTGTCGATCTCCACGATTATTCGAAGGCAAAAGAGTACGCGGGATATGGCCTTTCCTTCGAATCGCGGTTATTAGATGGAGTAGATAGTAATGCAATTCGTGGATGAGATATCGATTTATTTGACAATTGGTTGCCATTCGATCGACTCACGCAGATCCTGACCGGAGAAGATTGGAACGAAGTGATGTACCAGGGTATAGAATCGCAAGGCGGTCACAAGAAGGGCATGATCTACTCGCTCTACTTCATCGTGTTGGTGCTGTTCGGCAACTACACTCTGCTGAACGTGTTCTTGGCTATCGCCGTCGACAATCTGGCAAACGCACAGGAGCTGAGCGCCGCCGAGGACGAGGAGCAAGAAGAGGACAAGCATAAGCAGGCACAGGAGCTCGAGAAAGAGATCCAATCCTTGCAGAATCCTAAAGACGGTGGCGCGCCCAAGGTAGAAATCCGCCCTCCGAGTCCGAACCAGAATTTGTAAGTTTTCCCTAGCTCCCTTGTACCTGGACGTCGTCGATAGACCTGGCGTTCTAACGCGGATACCTTTGAATTTTAGCAAAGACGGAAAAGGTGGAAAACAGTCATCCGAAGAAGAGAAAAAGCAGGATGAAGACGATGACACGGGACCAAAACCAATGCTGCCATACTCCTCCATGTTTATACTGTCCCCTACGAATCCGTAAGTAGCCAATCGAGTTTGTCACGCTAGATAGAGATCGGATGGATAAAACGTGTTCGATGGATGATCGCAGCGTAAGAAGAGCCGCCCATTGGGTCGTCAACCTGAGGTATTTCGACTTCTTCATAATGGTGGTGATATCGCTGTCGAGTATCGCGTTGGCTGCCGAAGATCCCGTATGGGAGGACTCGCCGAGGAACGAGGTTCTGAATTACTTCGATTACGCGTTCACCGGTGTCTTCACCGTCGAGATGATACTAAAGATCATCGATCTCGGGATCATCCTACACCCGGGCTCGTATCTGCGCGAGTTTTGGAATATTATGGACGCGGTGGTGGTGATATGCGCCGCGGTGTCGTTCGCCTTCGACATGACCGGTAGTTCGGCTGGACAAAATCTCTCGACGATCAAGTCGTTGAGAGTGCTGCGTGTACTCAGGCCGTTGAAGACGATCAAGAGAGTGCCGAAGCTGAAGGCGGTCTTCGACTGCGTGGTGAACAGTCTTAAAAATGTCATTAACATTCTCATAGTGTATATATTGTTCCAATTCATATTCGCTGTGATCGCGGTGCAGCTGTTCAACGGCAAGTTTTTCCACTGCAGCGACGAGAGCAAATATACGGAACAGGATTGCCAGTGAGTATCGAAATTCCGCGTTGTTTGCCGGCTAAACTGATGCCCGAGGTATGCGGTGTATCGTAACGATCGTTCTTTTCTCTATCCGATCGATGGAAATGGAATTCTAATTACTTTTCGCTCTGTTCTCCGATCTGTCCGTCGCAGGGGTCAATATTTCGTTTTCGAAGAGGGCGCCCTGTTGCCAGAGACAAAGAAACGGGAATGGCAGTCGCAGTTTTTTCACTACGACAACGTGATGGCCGCGATGCTGACGTTGTTCGCGGTGCAAACTGGCGAGGGCTGGCCACAGATCTTGCAGAACTCGATGGCGGCCACGTACGAGGACAAGGGCCCCATTCAGAATTTTCGTATAGAGATGTCCATTTTCTACATCGTCTACTTCATCGTATTTCCATTCTTCTTCGTCAACATCTTCGTGGCCTTGATTATCATCACTTTCCAGGAGCAGGGGGAGGCCGAATTGCAAGATGGCGAAATCGACAAAAATCAGGTTGGTTGGTCGCGGAGTTTTAACTAGGCCGATGCATCGATCGCGCGCTACCGAGAAGCTAGTAGGTTGTTTAACGCTAGCGCAAATTGGGCTAGAACGAAACGAGTAGGGAGCGAGCAGCAACGGAGAAGGCGGCTAACCGATTCGCATAACCGATTTCTTCCTTTCAGAAATCTTGCATAGACTTCACGATACAAGCTCGCCCGCTGGAGAGGTACATGCCGAAAGAGCGAAACAGTATAAAGTACAAAATCTGGAGAATAGTGGTATCGACGCCGTTCGAATATTTTATCATGGGTCTCATCGTATTAAACACAGTACTGCTCATGATGAAGGTAAGCGTCAACGATTCGTTCGTTTGCTCCCCCCTCTATCTCTTTCTCTCCGAGAACGACTCGAAGAGAGAAATAACAGATTTTCTTGTGGACGTTACGCGCCTGATAACGCGCCTGATAACGCGCCTGATAACGCGCCCGACGAAGAAGACGCGAGCATCCTATTCGCGTACCCGTGTACATACGACGATTCGTGCTGTCCTCCACCCTCGAGAGGACGGGACACGGTTTCCTTGCCCGGTATATACTACTCGACGTTGTCGCGTTTCGTCGACAGTCTCTTGCTCGCGTTTGGCAATTTTAACCAATCGAAAAGCAGCCTAGCACGTGTATCACTCGTCGTTATCGACAAACGTGCACAATGGAGAGTTCGAAGCAACTGTAAGATATAACGTTATATCTGTACGAGGACATTGTTGTTCTTGCCTGCCAATTTATTTATTGTTCTCTGTATAATTGTCATCCTTGTATCCATTGATACGTGTACACAGCTGTGTTGAATACTCTTGTGTCTCCCTCTCAAACCGAAAGCTCCTTTTCTTCTCTCCTTCTTTCATCGTTTCTATTCCATTCGGAGCAGACTTTAGTTGAACAGTCGTGATTCACCGTGTGTCTCGATGCTTTTTATTCTATGCTCTTCCCCGTTCGTTCCAGAATCCAGACACTTTTATTTCCATGCCAGGCATGCGCGAGTGCCTCGACATCTTCCGGCAGACCACTCTTTCTCTCTCTCTCTCTATCTATCTATCTATCTATCTTTCTCTTTCCGTCACTCTCTTTCGGTCGTCCATTGAATTTGGAATCGGTTCAAATGGCTAAAGCCGATTGGATCTTCTATAGAAGTAGGTGCTTTTCAGATACACCGACCTCTTGTAATAGCAAGTGATCCAATCGGTTTCCCTCTCTCTCTCTCTCTCTCTCTCTCTCTTTTTTTCTCTCGAGCGCCGGAATTCGAAAGCGGTGAAAACTCGAGCGAGTATTTCGCGGCACTCGCGCTCTGCTCAATCCTGCGCAACCACGTCGGTCTTCTCCTCTAGCCTTTATCGAACGTTTCATTTCGCTTTCGACGATATTATTTTCCACCCCCTGTCCACGACCTCTTCGCCTTTCGTTTCGCTTCTTTTCATTCGATTATCGTTCCGTCCGATATCACCCCGTGTCCCGTAACCGCTTCGTATACTCCCAGTGGTTTTCTTCTGCTCCTCGCTCCTCGTCTTACTGCATGCCCGCTGCTGTGTCCTCGTCTTGATAGTAGACGTACTGGAAGATGCGTGGAAAAACGATATCGAATATCGATGCGTTTTCACGACCACACACACACCCACAGCCACACACACGACGTGCGTTCGACTCGTACGCCTCGACAAGCCCATGTTTGAACTGGTGGCGGGGTTCGAAGCGCTGCACAAGTACAAATGGCTTGATTCGATGAAAGACCAACGAGAATAGAAGAAAGAGCTACACGCTCGAAGGAACGAGAGAAAAAGCTGCGGCGTACAAGAGCCGGTGTGCACGCGAATTCGTCTAACCGCTCTCTTTCTCTCTCTCCCCCTTTCTCTCTCGTCCTATCTACCGTTTATCTCTCTCTCTCTCTCTCTCATTCTCTCTCCGTATTCTTTGTTTTCCTTGGACGCCGGGTCCGTCTGTCGCTGACACGATCCATCGTGTCCGAGTCTCGGTCCAGACTCGAGGAACGAACAGCGAGAGTCGACCAATCAAAAGGTCTCCAAGGAAACGACGCGCTTTTGCTCTCCAGATGGTCGGAGATACGCTGGATCGAAGAACTCGCGAATTCACCCTCTGCTCTTGCAGCGCTCGAACAACGCGATCGTAGAAGTTTGCAAAGGACGCACGCGACACCGTACAGCCATGCTTCTCGACTCGGTTAGTCGAGTCGTTCCACGCGATGTGGTTATACGTGTATGTACCCAGCTACCGGAAGTCGAAGCCACGCCAAGTGTTCGATCGTGTACACAGCATCGCTAGTTTTCTTTCTACTCTGTATTTTATTTTCCCCCGTTTTTTTTTTTTTTTTCCTTTCTTTCCCCCGTTTCACCTTTTCGTTGTCGAAACCACTGCCTGACGAACAACTACCCGCAAACTATGTCAGCGGTCCACCTTGCACATCATACTGCACATGGTCTTGAGAATGAAGCGCACACGAGTGGCACACCGGATACACGAGCGTCGGGACGAAGGAGTGACGAGACGGGGTGAGGCTGTTCGGGGACGATGGTGGAATTCTCGAGCTCGCGAGTTTCCCCATCTGGACGGCAAATCGAGGGAAGAGAGGACACGTCTCGGACACTCTCGTTCGTTCGGAGGCACGCGTGAACCGCCCCCGACACACGTAAACGCAGCACGTCACGTCCGTTTGTCCGTCACACGCGTGCTGAAATTGCGTGTCGCATGCTGGCTGCTCGCAACCGAAAGCAACTCGACCTCGTCGTGCCGTCGAGCGAGGCAAACACGAGAACTGTCCACTGAATGTGTGCGTTTGTTTCGACATACCAGAGACACGTTTTTCTTGCACGGGACGCCCGCACGATTTCATCCTCTTCCCCGCTCCTCGAAACTAAATAGACGAAAGAGGAAACGTTTTATAGTACCTCGAGCGGAGAGATTATTCTCGACACGACCTCCGCCCCTTCCTTTTTACGAACCTCCATCTTCTCTTTCTTTTCGTCGCGTTTTAGCTTCCTCCTCTTCGCCTTCTTCCCGCCTTTCGGTTCCCCATTCTTTTCGTCCCCCTTCGTCGTTTCTCTTTTTTCCCAACTACGATTCGCTCTTCCTCTGATTTATCACCACTCTTACTCTCTTCCAGACACCAAACTCTCTCTCTCTCTCTCGCTCTCTCTCTCTCTCTCTTTCTTTTTCTCTCTCTCTCTCTCTCTCTTTCTCTCTCGTATCTCTCCACCCAGGAACTGTTCCCGACGCGGACGACCGAGAGGAATGCGCAGCTGTCTCTACCGATGATTCGGACTTTGTTGCAACGTAAATCCGATCGAAGAGGAAAGGATCCTCTGGGTGCCCTTGGTCGTCGCGTCGCGCGCGATTAATCGTCGTTCGAACCCTCGATGTGCGTACGATTGATCGGTCGATCGAACGGCGAATGAAAAGAAGGGATGAAAAGACGGATGAAAAGGCGGTCGATCAGTCGTACCGATACGGAGATGCAATTTTTCGACGTTGTCCCGTTATAGAAGACGGGAAGGTCGCGGCGTCGCGACGCCCGGCTCCTATATAGCCGTGTGCACACACCAGCCCCACACTTGATACAGTACTCTGTAAAGCCGTCCCTCTCACTCGGCTGATATAAAAGAGGAAACAATCTCTTTAATGTCACCGTTACCGTACACACCCTGTGCGGTCGTACAGATACACGTATCTAGGTTAACGCTAATATTATACACCTATGTGTCTCCCTTTTTCCGTCGACTGCAAAGTCTCGCTATATATACCTATATATTTATACGTACATGCATATGTATATATAAATATATACACCGTGTAACTTACAGATTTCGCACTCTATTTTACACGTCTTTTATATATCTGTAACACCGCGTCGCGTCGGGGGGGCGGGGGGCGGGACCGTCCAGCGATACGCGACGCTTCGATCGCCGTCGAGATATCTCGAGCCCAGGGATGCTAAATTTACCACCGGTCTAAACTTGGAGCTCTTCGATCCTTGGTAGCGCGTGCAACGATTTTCCCTGCACCCTGTGTGCAAGGGTGAACCCGGATTACGCGCTCGTCGCGTAGAGAAGCGTGTCGATGGACGGGGCTCGCGACCGACGGCTCGTGGGGAGAGCTTTTCTCTTTCTCCGACAAGGTTGCTCTCTCTCTCTCTCTCTCTCTCTCTCTTTCTCTCTCTCTCTCTCTCTCTCTCTTCCGGCTTCGTAATTGCACGCGAAGAGAGACGTCGGAAGAAAGGGAAACGCGGTGGCTAGGGGGCGCAGTTTCCACCGCGTGGCTCGTTGTCGGGGTACGCGGGGGTTGGTAGGCTTGTACGTCCGTTTGTCTGTCTCTCTCGGCCGTGTGTTTGTCAGTGTATGCATTGCAGTTCCATCGGCAAAGCGACGCGTACAAGAACACGCTGAAGTACATGAACATGTGCTTCACGGGGATGTTCACCGTCGAGTGCATACTGAAGATCGCCGCATTCGGCGTCAGGGTAAGCTCCACTATACCAACAAACCCCAACTCCTCTCCCTCGTCGAACAGATTACCGAAAGAACGTACTCGCTTAGAGTAGCCGGCTCGAGCGTGATCGCTTCGAGCTAGATTCCCCTCGAGAAATGGTGCCTGCGACTCTTCCGTACCCCTAGTTAGTAGCCGAGTAACTCGAGTAACCAACGTGGTTTGCTCGAAACGCAACGATCACGTTGCATCCGGTAATCGGTATCATCGGTGTCGGGATCGGA
>NW_016907957.1:149134-175401 GCF_001483705.2 Eufriesea mexicana | reverse complement strand
CGGAAGATGGTCGCAGAATCAGTTTTCGACGTAGTCTGGTAAGTCTCGCTTATTAGAGTGCAATTAGAAAGACTTTTCCTCTCTTTTATATTTTTATTTTTATTTTTTTACTTCTTAAATAGGTAGTATCTTGACGACTCGAGTACTCGAAAATATCCGTGTATTGCAAGGATACGTGTATGTACGAGTGTATAGATCACTACTTATTGTTCCACGACCTCTCGCGTCCAGGGCCGAACGCGCGTTGAACGTCGAGCTAGTTTTGTTACTCTCTCCTCGTAGTCGATTCGCTTAGAAACGTTTTCCTCATCTCCTCATCGTCCAACGTAGCGGATGTTCGGCTCTGGACGCGATGGAACGAGTTGCGCCTTCGTGTAGATTTTTCGCCCTGCGAGGACTGCGAGAATTCGATTCGGATCGTAGCTGGGACGTTGCGTGTCGAGTCGCGTTGCGAGAGAAGATATTTCGGAAGCCGCAGTCCTCGTCGGCTGGACGCTCTCTAAATCCACACGAAACGTCGGAGAGTGAATCTCTGGGAGCTCGTACCGACGAATACGCTGATATACGGGAACGAAGACGAGTTTAATCGCGAATGGCTCGGAAAAGAGGCACGATCTGCTGGAGAACGATGAATACGATTCTCGAGAGCCGGGTAGCGTGGCGACTCGCGGTTGGACGCGTCTTCGAGACACCGCGATGCTGTATGAAACACGAACTCACGCGCAACAACACTACACCACACTACACACTGGCATTCGCGCTCGTCGGTTTTCTCAGACACGAAGATACAAGAAGCATAACTGTCACGTCGAGTTATTTTTTCGTTCATCTCACTCTCTCTCTCTCTTTCTGTCTTTCTATCTCTCTCTCTCTCTCTTTCTCTTTCTCTCTCTCTCTCTCTCTCTCTCTTTGTCTTCTTTTTCCGGCTCGTTTTCATTTCGAACAAGTTTTCCCTGCGAGATACGTGGAACGGAGGGGACCGCCTCGAGGAAGCAAACCCGACAATCACGCACGACGAACGTAACTCGGAAAGCTCCCAGCATGCTCCACGCCTGGTTGCATCCGCACGTAATCACTTGCACGTTGACGTATCTTTTTATTCTTGCATGCGTACGTCGCCGTTTCGACGCCGAGACGTCGATCTCTCGCCGGTCGTTTCGTTGCTTCCGGGGGGAGGGGGAAAACGAACGGGGTGGGTGGGTGGGGGGGGACTGTCGGGTGGGCTGAGAACGCGTGGAAGGATGGACGAGGGTGGACACGAGGATCGACGCTGGACGTCGAAGGGTGTCACTGTTGTTGCAACGACCGCGTGTTATGGGCCAACGATGAATATCACCGCCGTGACCGCTTCGTCGTGACACGATCGTGGACGACGGTGGGCGTCGGGACCACCACCCGGCGTCACATCGGATGTGCAATCACGAAAGGGAGAGAAACGGGACGATTCTCTTTCGTGAGGCTGGCACTGGAAACGTTAACCGGTCGTGGCCGAGATCGAACGGCCGATTTGCAGGCCGAACGAAGAACGGAAGGCTCGACTGCCTCCGGTTTCCGCCACACGCATGCCGCCATTCTACCACCACCGGGAAGGACCAGTTACGGGTTCTACGCACACCCATCACACACACACACGAACACACACACGAACACACGTGTACGAAGAAAAGCGGCGTCGTTACGCGCGCTGCCGATGAAGCGCGCGGGAACGATCAGCCGAATTCGAAAGATCGCTCTGTCGGAGATTGGTTAGACTTGCTCGAATTCCTCGGGATGAAAAGCTGCAGGGAAATCCTCGCAACGGGGTTACCGCGATTTTTCCAACGTCTTTCGTCGCAGACGTTGCAGACCTGCTCGTTAAAAATTACTCGACGAACGGATGTATCCGGTGTGTACGCGAAAGTTGGGTAGAGATATAAAAGCGAGCGGATATCGAAGTAACCCGGTTGCGAGGCGATCTCGAACCTCGACGAACGAGTCGAGCGAACTTTCTTTCATTCCCGATCTCTGCTTTTTGCTCCCTTTGCCTTCCTCGCGCGGGTACTTCTCGGGTAGAGCACACGAGAGCTGGCTCGAGAAGCGTCGTATCGAGGAAGAGAGTTGGCTGGAAGTCGAGGAGGGTAAGGGAAGAATAAAAGGGCGGTTTTGCTACGAGGTAAATTAATAAAGGAAAAACGAGGGACGCGAGAATAAAGCGCGGCGCTCGTTATCGTCTCGCGCGGAAAGCTGACGGGAACGCTGCGCGGATTGGGTTGTAACGAACGGGAAAGCTCGTGAGATCGAAGAGAATCGTAGAGGGGAAATGGAAGACAGAATTTCGGCTTGTGTTACGTCTGTGTGTTGGGTGTATTTTGTAGTATTACGAGGCGCCGCCAAAGCTACTGGACACCCTGACCGTCGTGAACTTCGTCGTCACGCTCCTTTTCCTTATCGAGTGCATCCTCAAACTCGTCGCCTTCGGATGCAAGGTATAAAATTAGCCTCTTAATCACTAACTCCACTGACTTCAATCACACGCAACTATATCTCTGTAGCGTATATACCGTGTTACCGCGAACTCTTCTTCTTTCTCTCCGTGTCTTTCTTTCTTTCCGGGCCTCTATCGTCTCGTTTGCTCCACGTCAACCCGCAGACCAGCCGCCGCGCGATTTTTAACGGATTAACGAGCAGCATGATCTCGGATGTTCGAGATCGGGATCGCGGGAAGGGAGAGAAACGCCAGAAAAGAGGAGTATAGTTAGGGGTAGCGAGGCGCGGCACGATTCTCGATCGAGGCGGTGTAACGCGCAGACGTATCTCTTTTGTGACCGTAAGATCCCCCCTGTTGTTTCCTCTGTTTCAGAGTTACGATGCAAGAGCGATCTCGAAACGTGTACCGATTAACTTCGAGCGGTACTCGTAAAAATGATGGGGGGAGCGAGTTTTAATAACTGGTCTCCCACTGTGGTGAAACACTGTGCGCAATGCTCGTAGAAAAGCGTACGTTACACGCGTGTAAGCGGTCGATACATCCGCGGCGAAGAAGCGAGCCGAATGGGGGCAAAGAGACGGAAAAAGTATTTACCTCGTCGGCGAATGACCGGTAGAATTTCTCATTGGTTAGCAGTGCCGATACCGTTGCCTTGGTTTTCCATTGTATCGCTTGCCGTAAAACGAAATAGTTGCTTCCAAGTAATCTCTCCCACCTTCTCCTGCTATTTTTACGGCGTACCGTTCGCGTGTACCGTGCACGCGACTCGCACGAGCCGAGTTCCTCGGTATACCTTTCAGTCGCCCTGTACGTAGAGTAACGCTAGAGGTAAACGGTAACTCGACGGGCTCGATAGTCGACGAGCAGCTGCGATAGAGTTGACATTGTTTACGCTGATACTCTTTACTGGCTTGCATATTTCAGACCGTTTAGAGCAACGTGCGACCTCTTTCCTGGCCACCGGAAAACGGTGGAAAAAAGTAGAGCATCCCGCGGTACGAACGCGTCTCTATCTCTATCTCTCTAGTTTGCTTGCTATTATTACCTATTACGGCATGCTCCCGTAGTAGATACTTCTTTAGAAGAGATCCCCCGTCACTTATACTTCAGCCGACCATCGCGATCACCGAACCGTGCGACTCGGGTATCGCGTAATCGCTGGGGGGAGGGGGCTAGCACCCTCTCTCAGCCGAGTCTCTTCGTCTACTCGCGCGAACGCTGTCAAACTGCGATATCCTATCCCCGTGCATAGACGGTAGTGCAATATCGGTTGACGTGTGACAGTTATCCTGTAACGCGAACGAGTCGTGAAAAATTTCTTTTCCATTCGCGAGATATTTTTCCAAACGAAGAGATACGTGGCCATTGCTTCACGCGTCATCCGAAAGCACGGCTCTTCGCGTTTAGCTCTCTAACGACCGCGTCTACGTTATCGCGGAAAGGGTGCGTATTGGCACACACACACACACACACACACGAACACGAACACAAACACGAACACGTACACGAGAACGCACAGATACACACAAGCACGCATACATCACGACACACGAACGACAGAAACTCGAGGAACGCTCGGACCCCTAGCCCGGGCCGAGCTTCCTTCTTTTTCTCCTTCGAAACGAGTTCGTAGTTCTTTAGCGCTAGTTTCGCGAACCATCTTACACACTTCCTACCTGCCTCCGAGTTTCTTCCAGCGTGATCCGGTTCGCGATTCGAGCTCGTAGAAGGGACGAAGAGGACACGAGGAGCAAAAGTCGGGAGACGAAGCGAAGGAGCGTTGGCAGAAGCTCGGAAGCGACGTTAGGCAAAGATGGATCGCGCGATCGTTCCTAATCGATTTCATTTCTTTTCTCGATCCCCTCGCGAGCAGAATTTCTTCAAGGACGCCTGGAACACGTTCGACTTCATCACGGTGATCGGCAGCATCGTGGATGCCCTCGTGATCGAGTTCGGGGTACGTAGAGCTTCGGCAAGCGCTTTCGTTCTAAAGTCGCTGACGAGTAAATGTTCAGAGCGATGAAGTAGTTTAACCGGAAGGAGAAGTAGAATGTCCAGACGTTTACTCTTCTAACGAGAAACCCGATGATATATATATATATATATGTATATATATATACCGCCTATGATTCCCGTTTCTTGACTGTGTCAACCCCCCCGATGTTTGCTTGACTGTACATTATCGAGTGTTGTCTTTCCTTTAACCCTTTTGCTGCTTCTTTAGTTTCAGCAGAGTGTACAAATATAACATGCTAGCAGGTAAATCGACGACGTAATCCGGACCCCTACAATCTCATGTATTTGCGTAGCTTTATGCTGCATTCATACGCTACACACCCACACTGTACATTATCACACCTGTACAGAGTAATACGATCACCAAGATCACGATACGAGCAGTATACATGTACGTCGAATGAATATCTCTCGCAGGGAAACGCTCTCGGGGATGATCGCGAGGATCGATGGATCGAAGGGGGGCGGGGGGTGCGAAATGAAGGGAACGATAGGGGAAAATAAGAAGCGTTTCCCTTCGAAGGATCTTCTCTCTCGTTCACTTCGTATATAGCGAAAAGCGACATCCGTCGAACAGTTTACATAAGTATAGCACTACCCATCAAGTATCTCTTTATTCCTCTGTAGTAGAAGTATATTTAAGACCCGAAGTAACATCGTGCTATAACTATTCCACACGCCGTAATTATAAATCCAGTAAAAGCGTCAGATAGTTGAGCGTCGATGCCGCACATACATACATACACACACACACACAATTGATCGAGACCATCGAGTCGAGATTTCCCTTAAATGCTTGCACTCCTAGTAGGTTTTGCTCACACTCGACAGAGATTAACGTGATCTTTCGGCTAACTTACTTTTAGAGATCAAGGTAAGCCAAGCCACGAACCTTTCCAAGCTTCGCGTAAATGACAGTTGTTTAAATCTCAGTCTCAGCCGCCGCCAGACAGCTTCGTTTATATGTAAATCTCCGCTAGTTTTGTTCTATATTATCCGCATATTAACAGATCAGTGTGCACACCGTCCATCGATCGATCCAATAATATTTGCAATATCGTGTATTTTTGTACTAGGAGCGGTTTTCGAGTATGCCCAGTGGCGGCCAACTAGGCGAAAAAAAGGTATAAGTTTCGTCACATTTACACCTACAGACGTAAGTTGCCGCCGGTTATACGGTATCGACGATCCTCCATCGACGATCGTCTCTACGATGTAATCGGACACACGATACGGGATTCGTCGGGGCACCGATAACAACGATCGCAACGATCAGATCGTTATCGCTATCATTCGCTGACACAAAGGACGAGCAATCGCGGTTGCTCGTTCTCTGCACACGAGATATTTGCCTCTACTACGACGCATCAACATTCTCTTTGCTTAACGACACGATATACGTATATGTATATACGTAATATTCAGATATACTATCCGCGTGTACACAAAGCAGTAACACACCAAAGAGACAAAACCAAACCTCGAATGGCATATGGATGCGGTATTAACGCGCGATGAAAATTTCATTTCGCCACGCGATTTCGCGGCGCAGTCACCGCTCGATGCAAGCATGGCTGCCAGCAAATGGGTTCAACGAACGACCTATCGAGTCTCCGCGCGTACTCGAGCGTGTCGCGTTGAAATCACGATCCGCGAGATCTCGAAAGATCCTCCGTTAGCTTCGTTCGTGCACCGATACGTTGTCAGCGTCCGCTTGGCGCGAACAGAGCTGAACGAGAGCTGTTCGAGGCAAGCTCGGGACTCCGTGACGCTACACGCGCGAAGCTTTAACCCCGTATCGCGATAAGAAGCTGGCATTTTTGGGGGTTAAGTGCAATTTCCTCTGTCCCCTGCAGGAGAACTTTATCAACGTCGGTTTCCTGAGGCTGTTCCGTGCCGCCAGGCTGATCAAACTGCTCAGGCAGGGCTACACTATACGAATTTTGCTCTGGACCTTTGTACAATCCTTCAAAGTAAGTCCACTCTAACCGGTTCGCACCCGTTCGCGGCCCTCTCTTACCACTCTTACCACTCGAATCGGATCCGAGTGGTGCGTACCTCTGTGTAACTCTACCTTCTATTTCAGGCTCTGCCTTACGTTTGTCTTCTCATAGCGATGTTGTTTTTCATCTACGCGATCATCGGTATGCAGGTACGTATCGCTGAGCAGGAGGGAAATTCCTCCTCCGACGTTTCGTACACGTTCGAGATTATCTCTGTAATACCGTCTGTAACGCCACGGACACGACCTCGAGTCGAGAACGCACCACCGAGGGTCTCCAATGCGAGACGTGATTGTCGGCATTGGGGACTGCTCGGTCGGGGACAGGGCGAGTGATACTGTTTACAGGAACAGAATGTTAAACGATACGATCGGTCGTGAGTGGGACCATTAGTGACAATGAAATTCCGTTGTCAGGTCTTTGGAAATATAGCGAACGATCCAGGAACAGCGATCGATGATCACAACAACTTTCAGTCCTTCTTCGCCGGTCTTATGTTGCTTTTTCGGTGAGTCGAGCAGCTAAACGGAGCAAGTTCGAAGTTGGGCTAAAGTGAACTTTTGTCGACGAGAAAGAGCTACCGATCCGTCACGCGATTTCGTTTGCTTCCGACAGAGACAATCGCGACTCTCCCCGCTTATCTTTGCCGTCAGTAACGCGCAAAACGCGTAGATAGAAAGAGCAAAAGAAGGACGGAACGATCGGTAGCGATTGTAACCATTTTTGGTAGAATATTGGGCTGTTGGCATGAGGTTTTAACAAAAGTAAGCTGCTCGACGTGTCAATCTCTGTTGTAATCGAACCCTGCAATTAGACCTCCTCTAGACAGTTGTCCCACATAGAGATGCTTGCCCTAGATTATTCAAGTTGCTCACTTTACGTCGATGCTCGAGAGAGAGAACGAAAGATCTCAACATGGCCAACTTGTACGCGACTAATCCAATTCTCTCTCTCTCTCTCTCTCTCTCTCTCTCACACACACACTCTCTCTCTTTCTCTTCCTATCTCTCTCGAGGATATCGAGCGTATCGAGATGAAAGAGAAGAGCAAACGAGACCGTAGATCGTAATTAATGTGGTGGATGCGTATTGTTAGAGAGTAGATCGACACTATCACTACGTACACTCGTTACTCGTGTTACTTAAACTCGGAAGATCGCGTAGAAGCACTCGATCGGCCAGCGAAATAGACGAAAGACGAGCGCGCGAGTTTCGCGATGCGTTAACGTTAAATTCGATCGGCAAACTTGAGAAGGAAGACGTTGCTAATGCCGTGCTCGCCCTTTGGCCGCGGCCATTTTCTTTCTGTCGGTCTCAGGTATTCGGTAACATCGCGCTGGATGCTGATAGTTCTATTACCAAGCACAACAATTTCCAAAGCTTCATTCAAGGTCTGATGTTGCTTTTTCGGTAAGTAACAACACGCCACGAACTACGATTAAAAGAGAAAAGAAAAGAAAAGATCAGCTGTTTTCGTTCTTTTTACTTCATTTTATGCCTCTGTTCTTCTGTCGTTTTTTATTTCCTTCGTCGTTTTGTTTGATCGTTTGCGAAAAGAGCACTGCGCTGAAAGTCGCACACGCAATTGAAACCGAGAGGCACTCGAGTTCTCGAGGAACTTAATTCTCATTGGACGATGTTACGGGGAATATGAAAAGTGTCACGTATGCGAAGACCGAGGTGATTAACTTTTACGTTTGTTCCATTGTCGTCGGATCGGTAACGTTTCGAGTCCGATCGACTAACCACACTGACATGAACGGGCTGAACTACGCCTCTTGCGTACAATTCAAACTAACACGTAGCAGAGCAATCGAGTAGAGAATTGAGTTACTAAAAACCAGTACTCGCTTTTGGTGTTGCATTTCGTTGCGAGGAGAGTTCCATGCATGAACCGTGTTTTCCAGACAGACTTGCTCTCTCGTGTCGAGCTACCGTATATAACACTTTGTACTACTTGTCGTTCCACCTTGGTACTCGAAGTTCACCGTCAACGTCCGTAGTGATACTCGTATTCACAGTCGAGATTTTCATAGAAATTCCCGTTCAACACGTACATATATCATGCTTCGAGTTGAGTAATTTGCATGCACCTCGAGCGTTCCTTTAAACCGACCACTTTCCGACTTCTTGCAAACGCCGATCACCATTCGCGATTCGCCGATTGAAAAACGCACGATTATGGGCGGGGGGAACTCGAGAATAACTGGTGTTTAAGCAAAGTCGTCACTGGCCAATCTCTGATAAGGCTTTACTGGGCTACTACGGCCGTAACTCGATTGACAACTCTATTTCGTGTGACTACCTCGACCACCGACGGACTCTGGCGACTACTTGCCAACTCTTCGCTAACAACTGACTTGGTGACTGACTCTGTCTCCCAGAACGGGTCCCTTTAAAAACCGTATAGAGGACAAATGCCTCCCCGAAGGAGCAGAAACTCCCTCTACCCTAAGGTCAATAGCGGAGGAGACTCCTCCCTCCGAGCTAGCTCCTCCGAAGAGGCTTAACCGTTTGAGTGCCAAGCGGCGCGGTCGCGCTTCTTCTATTTTGTGTCCAAAAGTGCCAGCGCTCTGAGCTGCGAAGCTGACAATCAGCGCGCTCGGTTGGCGAACGCGGAACATGAGAAGCGCTATCGCGCCGCTCGGCATTTTTGGACACGGAATATGACAAGCGCTATCGCGCCGCTTGGCAAATATCGATTGGGAAACAATAATGACCCGTGGCACTCAAACGGTTAACCCACCCTCGCGTGGACCCTGCGCGAGGTCACCTCACGTGGCCTGGCCCCGACGTCCTACGACCCATCCGACAGCCAGATCCTAAGGGGTCCACTAGAGCTAGCGAAATGTTACCTACAGGAACACTTCGACCGTAGCATCCCAGTAAATTCTGAAAAATATCCTACGCTAGTTAAATTAACTCGTTAAAGATAACCGATTAAAGAGTCGAGAAGCGACTGGGAGAGTGGTCGGTTAGGGCGCAAGAGTCCATCGCCTGTCGATGGACGCAGCTTTCGAGTTGTACGTAGAAGTTTGAGTGGAAAGCGAGGCAATCTCGAGAAGCATTTGATACGTGATTCGGTTGCACCAGGTGCGCGACCGGCGAGGCATGGCCGAACATCATGCTGTCCTGCGTAAAGGGACGTCCGTGCGACGAGAAGGCCGGGAAACAAGAGTTTGGTGGCTGTGGCTCGAACATCGCGTACGCCTACTTCGTCTCGTTCATCTTCTTCTGTTCGTTCCTCATGCTGAATCTCTTCGTCGCCGTCATCATGGACAACTTCGATTATCTGACGAGAGACTCGTCCATCCTGGGCGCCCACCACCTGGACGAGTTCGTCCGGATCTGGGCCGAGTACGACCCTAACGCGACGGGCAAGATCCACTACAGCGAGATGTACGACATGCTCAAGAACATGGATCCACCGTTGGGGTTTGGTAACAAGTGTCCGAACAGGCTAGCCTACAAGAAGCTTATCAGGATGAACATGCCGGTGGACGTCGACTTGAAGGTGAACTTCACCACCACGCTGTTCGCCCTGATTCGCGAGAACCTCAACATCAAAGTGAGAAGAGGTGGGTCTCTCGGGTTACCAGGTTCTGAGGTATATTTCACAGACGGGGAGAGGTTTTCACGTATTTGTACTCTCTTTTACAGCCGTCGAGAGGAACCAAGCGAACGAGGAACTGAGAGACACGATCAGAAGTATTTGGCCTCTGCAGGCAAAAAAGATGTTGGACCTTTTGATACCTAGGAACGAAGGTAAGGATATCGTGATATATCTCGTTCTTTCGTTGCAGACGCGACGCTCACTAGCTGCCATTGTCTCGTTTCAGAATTAGGCAGAGGTAAGATGACCGTTGGTAAGATATACGTCTGCCTTCTGATACTCGAAAGTTGGAGGACGACTAGGTTTGGTCAGATAGAATCAACCGGACAGGTGAGTTTTCCGTTAGTTACGGTTCGAGTGTGACTCGTACGAAAATGGAAGCCCCTAGCGATATTTCCCTATTCAGACAAGGAACCTCTGCGTTTGCGATCCTACGGTTCGTTCGTCGTCTCTCTGTTTCGCTTCGACGATCCTCGAGATGGCCGATTCGCGTTGCCTCTACTCGTGCAAGCGATTGCACCGCGATTTTGCAATCGCGCGACTCCTTCGAGCCGAACCTGTTGGGATCGCAATCGGGAATTGAGTTCGAATGGATGTTTGTCGTTGGCTTCTTCGTGGTAGGATTTCACGTGGACGGTGTGAAAATCACGTCTCGAATAGAGAGTGCCCAATGATTCCAAGTAGCTTCTTGATTACCCACGAAAGCTTAGTATCGCGAAGACGACTGCAAATTTTCACGATCGAGCAGGTCGCATCGATGGGACTACACTCGTCTCATCTGTGCGCTGAAGTTGTGCGCCGAAGGATCGATGCAAAGATCGATTTATCTGGAAATATAGGCGCGATTCTAAGCTTCCTTCCCGTGTCCCGATATTCTGACGCTGTATTACTGTGTGCTCAGTAGTGCCGAGAATTTTCAAACATTCATACGTATTTGAACGAGTAAAGAAAATTCGAGACTCTTGGCCGCGCTCCTTATCCCAGCGTGCTCGCGAGTAGAGGGAATTTTAAACGAGCGAAACTTTTGTACGAGACTGTTTCGCAGTTGTTTCATACGTCTCGCTGGGCTAACGAATCGGCATAACTTAGTTAAATATTACGAACAAGGAAGACGTTCAATTTCTGTCTGTTAAGTTGAATTAGCCGAGTCAATATGTGTAGAAGCAGTTCGATGTCACCCTTCCCGAACGTCACGATTCAAATTTCATGCAAATGATTAACGTAGATCGTCCAGAGTCGATACATCGATCGCTGCTCGTCGTGCATCGTTGAAACAATCGATAAATCGCGCGATCTCGATCGCGTTTCGATCTCTCGCAGTTACTCGCGCGATCGTTTGACGATCGATGGAGCATAGGTGGCGCACCATGTATCGACACCGACACGGACCACGCATAGAAAATTAGGACAATATATAAGTTTTGAATGAGTTACGATTAGAATATTAGAAAAGAATCTGTGTGTTGAATTTATACGTGTTTCCATTAAAAAGTCATAGAAAGAGAGTACGACAACGAGGTTTGAACCTTCGAATTATTGATAAATAGAATTATGTTGTTGTTATCGTTATTATTTCCATTATTATTATTACTGTTATGATTATCGTTATTATTGTGACATTAGTGTAGGAGTAATTTAAACTGGAAATTAATCACATACTATACTACGTTTATGTACTTATATACCCAGACAAGAGGATGTTCACGCAGCTCTCAATCATCTCTTTGTGTCTTTTCTCTTTGTTTTCCAGAACGATAACGATCTTATCGATAACGATAATGCCGGGCAAAGTCCTGCAGCCCAGGCGGTAGTACTTACTTTTTCTCTTACTTATTATCATCTTAATACGGTCTTTCGTCTCATATTTTTCTTTGTACAGTTCACGTTACGTTTCACCGACACGTTCGTTCACACGCGTTTCACCGTTCGCTGCAGAGTCGTCCCTCGTTTCTCGCGTATCCGATCGAAAGCTCTCGCGTATTCGCTCGATCCGGCACAGCGGAATAGAAAAATCACCGAAAAATCACCGAAAAAATCACTAGAAAATCGCTAAAAATCGCTAAAAAAGTCACTAAAAAATCCCCGTTTCGTGCATACTCTGCAGCGAATGATTTACGTTTCTTGTACATAATAACATTTTCGTTCCTTTTGTACTTGGATCACCGATTCATGCAGAGACACAGTAGCCAGTTTACGTAATCGTGTACTGTATCGTGTACATACGAAAGCACACTAGGTTGAAACGATTCGAGATAGTTAAATCGGTAAAAGTACCTCCTCTTTTTTTTTTTATTTAGCTAATCGGCAGTTGTATCTCTGCTCCCTTTTTTGATCTTCTACGTTTCTTTCTATGCATCGACACACCTGTACACCAACACTGGCCTACATACACGGACACACAAACGCACGCGTGCACACTCTCTCCCGACACTCGACACACTCGAACATTTTCGTTGGAATTACTTTCCTTTCACATCGTAGACCTTTGTTCTTTCCTCAACTTTTCTACTGTCACTGAATCACGGATCGATGAACGATCACGCAACGGCAATTGATGCAACCGCGAAACGCTCGTGTATCATAGATCTCTCAACCCCGGTTGGACGATTTCGTGGATAAAACATGGCGAATATGATGGAAAAAGATGGAGAATGGTGTAAAAGGATGGGAAAAGACGGAAATCAACTGCGGTTGCGTTCGACACGGAATCACCATCACACACGCGAACTTTTCTTCTTTCTTAGGCACTTTGATATATTAGTGAAAGTACTTACTTAGAGCATCTGTCGATTTCACACTATATAGATCTCTTAGAAATTTTAGTCTTTCCTATCAAAGAATTTCCTTTCTTAATGGCACGTTTCCTCTTCAAATAATAAGCAACTAGTCTAGGATAATACTTGAATCTAGTTAAACTCGTTGAATTTTACGCATCGTCGAGACGTTCGATCCGATCACAGGATCCTCGAGCAGGAAACCATCGCGAGGAAATCGAAAATCGCGGAAAGCAGGATGATGCGTAAGGTTGCAACATTTTGAGTTTTTTAGTGACGGTGTCGATGTCACGTGGGGGATCGTTTCGTGTTCGATCGCACGTGTTCCCACGTGAATCGGCTCTTTGCCCCCGAGAACACGATATAGCTGTGTGTAAGTAAATTACCTAGTACGTCGAACCTCCTATAGAATGAATTGCCCGAGAAGACAAATGCCGGAGAGACTTGATCCTCGAACATAGCTCGCCTTTTGCCTCGAGTATCGCTCCATTAATTAGGTCGCATTAGCGATTACCAATTTCCGACTGATCTCTTAGCTCGATAGTCCTCCATGCTCAAAGCGTATAGTTAGTTTTCTTAGCTAGTCGGACATATAGCTGATCTTAGATCCAGCCTTAGAAAATTATTTTTCCATATTTTTTCCCACGCGTATTCTCCTACGGAGACTCCGCTGCAAATGTTAATACGTCCCTTCTTTCGTCCCTTTTCTCCCCGTCCGTACTCCGTTTCTCTCCCATAGGAGCTGTTGAATTAGCAGTAGCGGAGAAGCCGAGGGACGCCGAGGGAGCGAAAGGTACCCTTTCGTGGAGTCGATCGAGGGTACCGAGGCAGAGAGATCTCCTCGGGAGGACGAGAGATCGACTCGGAGCGCGTTCCTCGAGTTAGATCTTCGGCATTCTCGCTAGATGTATCGATCTATTCTCTCTTTCCTTGTTCACCTGTACATCTCTCTCCGACGACCACCAGCGTAGCGTAGAGATTACTCTTAGAGAATCTGAGTACGTCGACTAGCGTTCTCCGTAGACTCGTTGCCTTGCTAGTTCTTCCGATGGCTTTACCTACTCGCACACGGTCCTACCGACCACAACAGCCACACACCCAGCACCCGGTTACTCCGTGACACACGCAGGGCGATAACGATTTAACACACGACAACGATTTTACCACACGATTTTACGTAGCCACGGAGCCTTCCCACGGAAGATCCGGCGACGGCCTTTTTTCTCGAGACGAACGATGCTGTGAACAACCAAATGTTTAATCCCGATCCGCGACGCGATCGCGCGAAAAGCGAGGATCGCTCGTCGCTGATCGAGGTTTCGTTTAACCGTTCGAGTGGTCCCGGATTTTTGCCTCGAACAGTGCCGCTGTATCGAACGTCGACACTCGAGACCGGGGTACAGCGTGATCGTCGCACGGCACTGTTCCACATATCTCGCGTGCTTCTTTTTTTTTTCCATCGCACTCGAACGGTTGAGGTAATTACTATTCGTAGACGAAGTATCTTGAACACTTTGGAGATTTTGTCGTATTTGAGAGTATTTGATCGAAGGTAATTAACGGTAGATGAAACGTAGCCAAATGTGGCGTACTTTCCTAGGCATGTCAGCAACTCGAGTAAAGCGTATATACACCTGTACCCGTTTTGTGTCTGCGTATACGATAATCGGATGATTAGCACCTCTAGTAGCCCCCTCACCCCCGTCACGTTTGTTCGCTGCGATTGGCTTGTGTACTGTGTATGTCCACGACTTGTTCGCATATCCGTATTAGCGTCTTTAGGAAGTATCCGAGAATCGTCGACGTTCCGCTCGATTTCGTAATTTTATATCGCGTCGAAATTTCTGTTCTCGTCGACAACCCCTTTGACAGCGGGGAGAAAATTCACCGAACGATCGACCGATCGAAATATTCGCGATTCATCTTTCCAGGGAACCGTCGTGACGTAATATCTCGTCGAGTCTCGGGGAAGCGTTGGATTTTCGTGGAAAAAATTTTCCAGCAAGATTTTCCTATCGGGGAATATCGGGGAACATCGGCGATTCGAGCATTGTGTTGCATGCTATTACCAACGTTTGCATATTTTCGATACCGTAAACGTGACGAGTAATTGTCTTTATTTGCATATATATGGTACTTTATGCTCACTTGTAAACACTCTACAATGGAATAAGATAATAATTAACGTAAGAGTATAGCTTCCGAGAAACATATACAGGCTTTGCCAGAGTGATCCACCGTCACAGATTACAATTTGCAATGTCACTTTTACTACGAATTTCGTTCGATACACGACGTATCTTTCTCCGTTCCGTTTCTTTCTTTCTGCACAGGCGCATCGCGAAGGAAAAATCGGAGAAAACGAAAGAACGCGCACTTTCTCGCCGTTGGAAGAGAAAATTTCTTTTTCCCAGCGACACTCTCGAGTGCACCGTGTCACGATATACTCTTTTCTAAATAGCATGGCCTCTATCTTTTGACCAAATTTTCTCTCTCGCCGTTTACGTTGCTGTGACTCGTGCTCTATTTTAATAATCGTTCTGTTTCCTTCCGACTTTGAAAGCACGCTAGAAAAACAAGGTGAAACGAGGAGAACGAAAGAAAGCCTGTATGTGCCTGTACATACTGTACTGTAATACGAGTTGGCTCGGGGATCGTCCCAGAGACGATCGGTAAAGAAAGAAAAATTAAGAAAAAAAAAAAAAAAAAAAAAAAAAAAAAAAAAAAAAAAAAAAAAAAAAAAAAAAAAAAAAAAAAAAAAAAAAAAAAAAAAAAAAAAAAAAAAAAAAAAAAAAAAAAAAAAAAAAACAAATAATTATCTCGTAAAAGACATATCGTTCAGCTCTGATAGTCGGTGTGGTTTCGCACGTTCGACTTTAGCCACCGACCTTCTTCAACTACGTTCTGGACGTGACGGCGGTAAATCATGCCGGAAATAATCACGAGGCCGGAAGTAGGGCGAACAGCCTCGAACACGTGGTACGGCCGACGCCGGAAGCGAAGCTCGATCAGCACAAGGAGCACAGGGAGGAAGACGACGAGCATAGACGTCAACATAGCATCAGGTATTTCGTTTCCGTTTTAATCGGATCGGACGCGCCGGAGTATCGATGTCGAGGAACGGACGCGCGTATCCGGCCCGACGCATTTCTCCTTATTTCCGTTTCTTTGATTTCAGAAATAAAAAGGTGAACTGGAAGATGTCCCACCAGTACGATATACTAGGCAGCAGCGGAGAGAGTAGCCAGGGAGGGGGTGGGTCTGGGGTTGTACCCGTAGTTAATGATGAGGATCGCGCCCCCGAGCTAGAGCCATTGCTGGCTGAGGTGCCCTCCCAGCAGGATCAAAACTACTACTACCACCATCACCATCACGACCAATACTACGATACCGACAATGATCTATACTATGACCATCACCACCACCACCACCACCATCACCATCACCATCATCATCATGCTCACCGACCACCCTCGTACTATCAACACCAGAATACCTACGCACCTCGCTCCTCGATCCGTTACCACAAGGTCTCTCGGCTCGATTCAATTAAAATCCTCCTCGATTTCAAACTAACCTCGATCTCGCAATTACTACTTACCTCCCTCGATCGGTTGCGATTAGAGAACCAACTGTTCTCGCCTGCTCTCGCTCGCGAGAAGCTGGCGTCACTTGTCTCTCTCCACTTTCAGCGTTGCTCGAACGCACGAGACGCGTGTCTAGATCGCGCTAGATCGAGGAAACTTCGCTTCGGCCGGGATGTATAGATATCTCCGTGCTTTTTCTAATCATTTAGTCGATCGAACGACCAACTGTACATAGATCTCGATGTGTGACGTTCTAACGCTTCCTTAGAATTAGACGAGCCGTCGTTTAGAGCCGGGATTATCGTTCGTCGCGAGATTAGCTTCGACCATGTGGTAGTGCGCGACCGATCCACGTCTGTGTACCTCGTTTAGCCGGAGAAGCGTATCACCTCTCTTCTTAGTCTAGCTCGAGAGCAACCAGAGAAATTCCTTATAGACGGACTCGAGAACACCTTTAGATCGGGATAGACCTTAGATGAATAGATGGTAGCTAGATCCGCGTTCGCGAGCTTAGACAACGCGCGGTTCCATTCGCGTTTGATCGACGCGCGAAAGAAATGTACTGGGCGTCTAATTACGGGATTTCGGCGAAGATCAAGATCGATTTACTCTACTCGACATGCATTACGCTCGCTGTCGCGATCGTGTTTGCACGACTCGCGACGCGTTCTCCGACCGCGATCGAATCGATCTTGAACGCCGTATCTTAGCAGACTTTGTAAATACCCAGGATTAGAAGAGAACACCTCGTTAACCCCGAAACGAGATACTTAGCAAAAGTTCAACGTGAACGTTTAGAGAAACCCCACCCTTGTCCCTAGCTGCTTTCAGCCTTGAGATATTACACTCGAGAGCAACGAAGCACTCGCGCGAGCTTTCATCGGCGATTGCCTCGTTCTCCGTGCGTCTCGTTGTTTGTTACAATTCCATGTATACTACCCGTGTCCCGGTAAGTAATACACACCTCTGCGACGAGCCACCACTCGTCCAAGTAGTAATGGACACACTCGTTTCTCTTCTTCTCTCACCTAAACCGCTCCGAAACGAAATTACTCAGCAAAGCATGTGCATGCCCGAAACTCTTAACTTGCATGCTTCTACACGCGCGTACATGTGCCTGTATATCGACTTCTCTGCTCCTCTTCACCGACTGTTCTTCTCACCTTCGAGATCGTCTATCGTTTCTCTGAGACGGAGGAAAAACGAAAGAAAAACGAAAGAAAAACGAAAGAAAAACGAAAGAAAAACGAAAGAAAAATGAGAATAAAAAGAAAAGCTACGTAGCACGAATCGCGAAATGAATTTCCGCGCGAATTTCCGGAACTTTCGAAATTTCTCGATCGATCGCGCGTATCCGCGTGGAAGATTTGATCCGGAGGATCGGGAGGAACGATAACGAAGATGGCGCGCGCTGTTCGGTCCAAGGCCCGGACTCGGAAGCTCGCGCAGAGATTCGCGTTTCGGAGGCAAAAGGCGTCTCGAGTGGAGAAAAAGATGTTCGTTCGAGGCGCGAATCGTTAGTAACGAAGGCAAAGAACCGGCGACACCCCGACTCTCCTTAATCTCCTGATTCGCTGTGTCCCCCGGGATGGTGGTCTAATCGACGAGTCTGTTCGTTTAGATGGAGCTTCAGGACGTGGTAGTTAGCGACTCGCGTGCCGGTAGTCTCGAGAGTCTCACCCACGCCGGCAAGAGACTTCATCCACCAGTGCAACCGGTTAGACACCCATCGCGTTCACCGAGTTTAAGGTAACGAAACGGCGAACGAAACGCCCGGCGTTCGACCAACGGGGGATAAGTACGAGACGATGGCGCGAGTCCTTCTGAACGCGAAACTGCTTTGCCCTTTCCAGGAGACACTCACCGGGCCGACCTGCCTACGATCATCACGGTCATTATTACCACGAAGGACCAGGATTTAGCGACACGGTTAGCAACGTCGTCGAGATTCAGAGACACACGCATCATCCCCATCCGTCACAGTACAATCATCGGCACAGGAAACGAGGTACAAGACAGCAATGATAATTTCGTCGAAGACAATACACGGTGCAACGATAAGTCCTTTTTACGAAATCCAACCTACGAATCTCTCTCGCGGACGAATTTCCGTCCGTGGCTCCTCGAAACGATCGCGTAACTGTCCTACCTAATTGCCCTACTCGGTCCGATGCGATTCGTGGAAACGAACGAGAGATTCGTAGTTACGATTTAGAAAAATATGAATGTCGCTATAAATGGTTTACTCGCAAGAGGCAGAAGCTCTGTGTCACTCGATGTAATATGTTTCTTCGTTTTGTTCTGTTATGCGCCTACAAAGACTATTACGACCACTGCGACTATTACGACGATGGTAATTTCTTTCGCAACTCCGTTTCATTCCCTGTTCCGAAGCAATTTTATTATCATTATTATTATTGTCGATATTATTATCATTACTATTATTATCATCGTTACTATTATTATCATCGTTGTGATCATTATTCTTACTCTTATCGTTATTATTACCTTCAACTACTATCGTTTGGCTTTCACAGTTGTACATTATCCACCCACACTCTCCTCACCGACACAACAAACAGATTACGGATTAGCGGCCCCTTTGCGCGGTCAGTCGAGACACGGTATCGCGCCAAGCAGACACTCTATCGTCTTTTCCCATTACTATCCTACTTTTTTCTCCCACGTCTCTCTCTCTCTCTTTCTCTCTTTCCATGGATCTAGCCTCGCGATCGAACGCGACGGGATAAAGATTCGCGAGATAAAAATGCCGGATTAGCTTCTCGACGCTTGCGACTGTCCCGAACGTTAACCACGTAGATGAACGCTGGTCCCCCCGTGGATCGCGTGTCGCGATCTCTCTCGCTCTGTCCGAGACTCTGTGCACGAAATAGACACACACACGGGCTTTCGATATCGAGCACCCTTGCACACTGGAAACACGCACTCTGTACCATCCTTAGAGGGTAAACTAGCGTCCATCTTTCGATACCATAGAGACGTACATAGTAGACACTTGTTGGTTGTTCTTAGCGATTGCACGTCACGGTCCCTAGATCTTTTGGTATAGCTAGAAACAGCATGCGGCATGTTGGTCGTCGCGAAACTCCGTTGCACACAAGTTCGACCACGATCCCCGAACGAACGATCAGACCGTTGTGACCGGTTAACCCGAGAGACTCTCGGGAACTCTGGTCGAGTCCCGTTGCTTTAATCGGCTCGATAGCTAGTTCTCTTAGACGCGCGAACGACGTTCGAGTTGTACGTACAGGGTTCTTTCCCTCGAGCGTTTCGTACGCCTATTCCCTCGAACAGTCCCGGATTCGTCGAACGATCTCCTTGGGGAAGCTAGAGACTAGTTGTCGCGTGCAAAGGCCACGAGTACGCAAAGGCTAACGGGTATGTCCGTCAGGTCCGTGGAGCGCTTCGACCAGTCCGGCGAGGACACCGAGTCCCATTCATCACATCGATCAAGGACGCCATTACGGGACGACCAGCTTGGAGCAACGATCGAGGAGTCCCAGCCCGATCGGTGGTCGGCAGCCTGCTCATTCGCACCAGCATTATCATCGACATCATCCCCATCAGCACAGTTACCCGGTGTTGGTGACCAGACGGGGTCGCCGGCTGCCGCCAACGCCGAACAAACCTTCGACACTGCAGCTCAAACCGGCGAACATCAATTTCCCAAAGTTGAACGCTTCGCCGACACACGGGTCGCACGTTCACGTGCCGATCCCTCCTGGCATGCAGCATCCGCCGCCAGCGCAGCATCTGCCACCGATGCAACCGAGCCACGGGCCCCTGAGCTTCGAGCAGGCAGTGGCGATGGGTCGCGGCGGTCGTCTCTTGCCCAGTCCTGTACCCAATGGCTACAAGCCGCAGCCGCAAGCTAAGCAGAGGACACCCAGGTACACGGCTTTGTAAGATATTTCCTTTTTTCTATTCTCTAACCGTTATCCAGGCCGACGCAGGCCGATCCTAGGATCAGAGGATTAACGCTGGCCGATTGCAGGTCCAGACACTCTGACAGCGACGAAGACGACTGGTGCTAGCCAAAGTGGGACCCTGGACGGTGGTCCGGTGACGTGGACGCCCCCAGGCGTCTTAGGGTTTGCGCGTGAATCTTCCACATTGGGAAGCGCATCAATCTAACCGCGAACGCGGCAGCGGTGAAAACCGATCGACTGGCTTGCAATTTGGGAATCACGACGGATTGTCGATTGTCCGTGTTCCGCGAGACGTCGCGATCACGATGCCAACGTGCGGACAGCTGACGACGGGCCTCGAAGGACGAGGACTCGGTGAGACCGGTACGCCTCGGAACGAGCGGGCAGTCGTGATCAGCTGGACGGGGAAAAGGGTCAGGCTCGATCGGGACGGATCGGGCCACGTGTCACGAACAACGTACGGAAACACGGGGACAGGCAAAGGATTCCAAAGAAATGACGCGACTGGAACGAGAGCAACATCGGATGATCGTTACAGGGACAACAAAGCAACGTACGTACTAACGGAGAAATCGTCGCGGTGGTCACCATCGAAGAGAGAGACTGTGTGTGCCACGAAAAACGACGATCGTCGATTTGAACGCGCAAAACGAGCAAAACGAGAAAATGAAAAAAAAAAGAAAGAAGAAGAAAGAAACAAAAGGATAACGAAAAGGGAGAAAGGAAGGAGGATGATACAGGAGAAAAGAATACCTCGATCACTGCGAATTCGCGCGGTGATCCTCTCGCGAAAAGTCCAAGTGTCGAAGGTTCATATACGTCGGTATATGCCAGACGCGCTTCGGAACTTTCTCATATTTTCTTTCGTCTCAAAACTTCGAAGCTTCCTTCGCTGTGCTTTTTAATCGACGGACCGAGCCGAGGAGGATCCACTTTTTATACGATGATTATACCACACACGGGGGAAAACGCTCTGAAACGGTACGAGCGTTCGCTTCGGATCCCTCTCCGCACGAATCTACCAAGTTTTTCACGACCGTATTTGAACAGTTGCGCTTACGCGACGCCCTCTCACAGGAACTGGTCGGCGACGCGAACGCGCCACCATCCACGTTTGCCAACGAAACGTCTCTCTTCTTGATTTCTTTGTCAGCCGCGGCAGCAGCTCGAGCGAGTCGTCAGGGAGGTTCTCGATGCGAACGGACGCAGACAGGACTGATGAACGGGAAACGAAACGTCCTCTGACGAGTATAGAACGTTTCGTGCGTGCGTGCGTTGGCGAAGGGTACCGTTCGATACGTTCCACGCGATACCACGTCGAGGAACGAAGAGTTCGTCTCCGATTTCGCTCGGAATATCTCTCGTCGCAGTAGCGTTCCGATTTACCGAACGGGTAGGCAAACTCTCGATCGAACTACGTCGAAATTTCCGTTAGAGCTTTCGTTCTGCCGTTAATACGAAACCGCGCGCAGAACGACGAGGAGACGAAGCCGGGCGATTAAACGCGACAAGAACTGTGACTACCGATTTCGATCTCTCGTACGCGTTGACGAATCGGTAGCCGCGGCTTTTGCGCCGGTGCATCGTTCTCTCTGTTTATTTTTCTTTCGCCGAGGTTCACGACCAGCCGACAACGTTCCGGTGAAACAGGTAAAACGAACGCGTCAAAATGTATCGATCACGGCAGAGGAATAATCGTTAAATTATTCGAACAATCGGTCGCACCGCGGATAGAGGAGTAGCTGTATAAAAAAGAAAAAGAAGAAAAAGCAAAAAGAAAAGGTACTCGAAGCTAAACGTGCTAAACGATACATCGAATTAAATACGTAGGAATTTTTACTAAATCGTCAAGATCGTTTCGATTCTCTTCTATCGTAAGAAGCATTCGTGGCTCGCCATTGCTGGCTACTTCGCGCATCGCGATCACCATGACCGATCCTCCGTTTAAACGCACGAACGGAATGACGCGCGTGCGCGTTGCATCGGACGCATGCGCGAACCAAGGACCAGCGAACGATTTTGCTCGCGAGAAACAGGAAACAGTACCAATGTCGAAACGAACGATCGAGGTATCGTTGTTCCGTATTCTCGCAGCTCGTGCCAATAAGAAATCAAGAGACAGGAAAGGGAAAAAGAAAGGACCATGTATCACGATCAATCGTCGAGAAAAAAAAAAAAAATAAATAAAGAAAAAGCAAAAAAAGATACACGAAGAAAAACACACGAAATCGACGGAACGGTAGAGAGGGCCAAGGTTCGCGTTCTTCTCGGAAAGGAAGAAACGGGAAAGTGAAAAAAGAAAGAAAAATGAAGATTCACGAGCACTTGTAAATTATCGCATAATTCGAACTTAAAAAAAAAAAAAAAAATACGTTTGCCATCACTGCTACTACCGTTACTGTCACCGTCAACGAGAAAGGAAACTATTCCACTAATATTATTACCGCTACTACACTAACTACGGCTACTACTGTTACTTACTAATACTATCACTATTATCGCTATTACTGTACTACTACGATTTACTACCACTGCTTACTACCGCCGTCGATACTACCGCTACTACACTACTATTACTACTATTTACTACCGCAATTACTACTACCATTGTTACTAAATACTACTATTATCACCATCGAACACGACCACCTCTACTCTCGCTACTATTCCTACTACTGTTCTCACCACTGCTGTCGCTGCTGCTGACTCTTACTATTGCTACTACCGCCACCACTCTTACTACTACCACCACCACCGTCGCCATTATCACCACCATCACTACTGTAACTACGTTTTCTACTACTATCGTTACGACTGCTGCTCTCACTGTTACTACGACTGTTACTATTACCACCTTCGTTACCGCTATTACTATTACTACCGCTGCTATTACTACCACCACTACTTACTACTATTCTTACCGCTACTACTACTAACTATTACTACTGTTACTATTATTCTTACTACTACTATTACTACTACCACTATTACTACTAATCATCCTCATTACCACTACCACGTTCGCCGCAACCGCCACCGCTGTTACTACTACTAACTACAACTACTGTTACTACAAGTACTATTACTAATAGCATTATTACTACTATTTTTACTAACGCTACGAATACTGAAACATTTTACTAAATTCCAAGCATTGCTAGTATCGTTGTTACCGCGGAGCGATTCTCTCGCTGAGAAAATTCGTTAATCCTACCACGAAAGCATCGCACCGTGAACGCCGTGCATCCGCGTGCACGATCCGTCGATCGATCTTCCAGCTCGTATCGCTAAATCGACAGATATCGCTGCTCTCGGTCCACCGGATCAACGGCGAAGATCGATCCACGCGTCGCAATATGGCTGCACGAGCGTCCGCGACGCCATGTTGTCTCGGTGGCTCCATCTGCGAGTCCCTCGGCGCCATTCAAACGTTCACGCGTCGTAATCGTCACTCGTCGGAGCAGGACCGGAAACATTCATCGAACGATCGATGGATCGATCGATCATACGTACACCATGTACAAACACATTCGAAAGAAGAAACCTACGCGTAGTAGGTGCATATATATATATATATAAAAACAGGAACGAACGAACGAACTAACAAACGTCATTTCGAATTCCACGATGCGCTCAACGAAATAAGGCAAACATAGTCCCCGGGACAAGCTTATATACATGTATACATTACATATACACGCATACGCATATGTTACGTATTAAAGGGACATAAACGATCGCTAAATAAGCACGCGCGCGTAGCCGAATCGGGGTTATGTAATTATAGCAAACAGGAGGTTTAACGAGAGCGGGAAAGAAGGTTACATGTAACATACTGCCAATCGTACTCACGAGATACATGAATGTATATAAAATAACATGCGTCTTTTTTCGCAGAACGTATACACAGGCATCTATGCGTAGATAGATGTAAATAAATACGTCGGTGGTGTGATGCTGAGGAACGAGAGCGAAAGGGAGAACGCGTGACTGTGAACGAAAGCAGGATGAATGGGGTTAGAAGTCTCGAGAAACCAAAAAAGAAAAGAAACAAAACAACAAAAAAAAAAAAAGAAGATTTAAAATCATTTTTCAATACCACTTCACGCTTGTCTGCGTTAATCTGCGTGCGTGGATTTCGACTGAACATGTGTAACTACGTAGTACTACCGTTAATTAATGTAAGTATCTAACGACCGAGGAGAACGAGAGAAAGAGAGGGAGAGAGAGAGAGAGAGAAAGAGAAAGAAATATATTTGTCGACAATACGCGGATGCTTCTCGTGGATCGAGGTTCTCGGTGATCGAACATTCTTCGTTTCCCATTGGACACGGTGTTTCTCGTTCTTCTTCTTCTTTTTTCTTTTTCTTTTCTTTTCTTTTCTTTCCCTTTTACTTCGGTTTTTCGTTTCGTTCGTGGTTTTCGCGTCGGTCAAACGTATCGGGAAGGAAGCGGGAAAGGGGAAGGAAACGGTTACAACGAGACGATTTCGCGTGGACGAACGAGAGATCGACGTCGAGACGAATCGGTGGGCACGGTGACACGCGTGTTGCACTATAAAGCGCCGAAGAAAGTGCCATTACGGTAAACCGAGCAAGCAAGATGATACGCACGTTAAAGGAAAATGAACAAAAAAAAAATAAAATCGAAAAAAGAAAAACAGAAAACGTTAAAAAATACTCGAAAGCATCGAGAATCTCGCGAGTGTGAGTCTTATGACGTGCAGTCGATGCTGAGCGTGATTTTTTCCCTTAAGTGCTTTATAAACTCAATCGTATTTCGTATCGTCGCGTTTAAACGTCGCTGTAAAGAGAATGCATGAATATAATGAGAAAAGGAAAAAAGGGAAAAGAGACGAACGCGTGGGGAATTTGGGCATGCCAACGTTTACGCTCCTGAAACAAAATTCGGAAACGAAATGGAAACGGAAAATCGCTACGGTGCTTCCGTTTTCGTTTCTAATCGAAATTTTCTCGCGGTAACCTCGCGGAATTTATGTTTCCTCTTTGTCCGTGACACGCGAAATCCTTTCCGCCATTTTCTCTGTGTACCCTTTGTTTATCCGCGTACGCAATATCGAACGCTCGGTTTTCGTTTTAGTTTCGCGTGCCATTTTTCTTTGTTCTCCTTTCTTCTCCTTTCGCGATTTACGCACGACTCGAAATTGCAGGAAAAAAGGGAAAAGGGGGGAAAGGCAAGTGAAATTCGTCGGTACGTTTCACGGATAGGAAAGCGTTGGAAGACGTGTGACGGTACGCGCGGGTGAAATAAAAATGAAATATTATTAAAACTGTTTTTCTGTGATAAATCCAAAGAATCTAGCCAGATCGACGATACCGTCGCGTCGATAGAGAATTTTGTAGCCCCAAAATGCGTTTGTACCAATGTCGAAAATAAGAAAGGATGAGACGGTGAGGAAGGGGACGAACGAAAGGTTAGAGCATCTGAGCGAGTGAATGAGAGCCGGGAGAAAGGGGAGCGATGATTGGGGAAAGTCGGGGTGAAAGGATCGACTGCCGAGGGTTGGTTAGAAAGAGGAGACAAAAAATAATCACCTTTCGCGCGTGTGTGCTTGCGTGTGTGTGCGCGCGCGTGTGTGTGTGTGTGTGTGTGCGTGCATGTGGAATTCTTCAACTTACAAAACTCTTTAGCGTCGTAAAGGCAAGCATATGACCAAGCTCTTAACGATGACTTAGCTTAAACGACTTAAATTACACGACAAAACTTAAATTAACTTAAACGACAACAAATATGAATATAAGTATACATATAAATATAAGTATAAATATAAATATAAATATGAATATAAATATGAACATAAATATGGTTACAAATATAATTATAAATATAAATATACA
>NW_016907957.1:143531-149035 GCF_001483705.2 Eufriesea mexicana | reverse complement strand
ATATATATATATATATGTATGTATAAACGACTATACATTCACACGAGCGCGCTGACAAACGTGATCGCGACTAACTACGATGCAAGCTAAAATGGAGGAACGATTAATAACGATAATAACGTAGGAATAATATCACGACGCGGGTGCAAAGAGCGATACTCGCGACGACGAGCAGGATTCGCGATATTTCGAAGCAGCACGCTCGAAAACGGTCTCGTTTCGGAAAGAGAACGCTGCGAGGAGAGATAAATTTGGTTGGTAACGAAACGAGAAGAGTATGCGCGAACAACGATGCTGATTAGAGAAGCGGTGGCGTGGGAATCGGGAGGATTCCCGCGAGCGGAAGTGCAGAGGATCCGCGCGGCGTTTCGCCGAGTCGCGGAGGAACGATCGAACACGTAGATAGAATCGATACCGCGTACGAGTCCGAGTAGTAGACGTTCGAAACCAGTGGAATTATCAATTTTTCCAATTTACCCTAACTTTCTATTTCGTCACGTTCACCTACGCGTAGTTCAGCTTTGCCGGAAGGGCAGCAGTGCCCGAGGTCGCAAGTTGGGATTTATCGCGATGCGTTTGCTGTTTGCTAGCTATCTAGTCGTCGGGGTTACCCATCGTTGCCGTTAATCCAGCTTCCTCCGCGAATCGTCGGAACGGATCCTCGAGAAATCGCGACGGGCCCGCGACGGTGTAGAGCGAAATGGCGTCCGATGGACGTCGACCGAGCGTGAGAAAGGAGAAAAGATGGAGGAAAAGAGGGTGGAAAATATTTGCGTGACATGGTAGAGAATTTGTACACACCCGTGGTAAAAGGTATGGCGAGACACTTCTCGGCTCGTTCGTGGAAAGTACGCGTGGTAATTTGAAAGGAAAGTACGGAGCAACGCGATCTCGCGAGCGGATTTAGGAATTTTCCGTGGGTTCTGGGCAACGGAGATTGGTGGATCGCCAAACGGAGAGAATCCACGCACGATTTCGTTACTTGCATTTATTTCTAATAACGCTAAGCGAACGAAAGAGATAAGATATAATATGGACGATGCCGGTGGAACGAAAAACGGAGGGCGTCGAATGAGGTGACGCGTAAATACTACGATTAAGAGTTTTTCTACTTATCTATACATACATATATGTGTATGCGTGTAGGTGTATGTGTTGTATATATGTATATACATAGCGCACGTATATACACGTATACTGGATACATATACGCATACGTATACATATAGATAATATACATATATAAATATGTACACGTAAAAGATACGAGCATATGCATTTTATATCTATATATTTATATATAAGTAGGTATATATAAATATATAAATATATACATATAAGTGGGTACGAACGAATAACGAAAGCAGCGTATATTGACACAGTGAACGCCCCTGTCGATAATAAATAATCACGAAAAGAAAAACTATAAGAGGAGTAAACTTCGTCACTAGACCTCTCGGCTGTTGGACGAGCCGACGAGCTCCGTAGAGTTTCATACTTTTGCAAATAATCGAAATCTCGTCGATAAACTATTACACACCGATCTCTCTATGTATAAATATACGTATAAATATACTTGAACGGTTTAAAAGAGAACATTCATCTTGATCCGAGTC
Source organism: Eufriesea mexicana (assembly GCF_001483705.2). Lineage (NCBI taxonomy): Eukaryota > Metazoa > Arthropoda > Insecta > Hymenoptera > Apidae > Eufriesea > Eufriesea mexicana. The sequence continues at coordinate 147,419 of NW_016907957.1, read as the reverse complement.
TGAATCTTCGTTTGGTCGTCACGCGTGCGTGCGCAGCCAACGGCTCGAGCGAGCGATCGAGCGATCGAGCGATCATTAACGCCACGGATGTGCGTGCATGTCAATTTTTTTCAACTTTACCGATTAATTTCCGTGCATCGGTCTCGCGCTCTGAACCAAATCCGCGCGGCGCCGCGGCCACTCCGTCGAGTCGAGCGATCGATCCTCTTCGGACTTTTCACCCTTTGAGAAGCGAACACGGGCATCGTTTCGCCGAAAAAGGATATATCCCACGCGCCATTACCAGCCCCTACCATCGGCGGAAACAGCTTCTCCGCTTCGGAGACGCGCCGCCGCTGCTTTCAGCCGTCTCGATTTTTCCTCTCAAAGGGTCAAACGATCGCGCGACCGTCGCAGTATCGCGTTTCTTCGTCGACGTTCCGCGCAAGTACGTCACGTGGTACCGTGGTTCGAAACTTTGTCACCAGGCGTCGCTCGACTAGACGGTTCGCGTCACGAGGATACGGGGGAAAGGGAAGAGAGAGAAAGCGAGAAAGAGAGATAAAGAAGAAACGAAACGAAACGATGCTACGTGTACAGAGAAAGAGCGTAAAAATGTATTTTCGAGAGAGCGAGAAAGCTTGGCTGGTGCGAGGTGAAAGGCTGATGTCACGCCGTTACGGTGATCGTGCCGAAAGGAGAGTGAACGGTAGTAAAGGAGGTGCGAAAGGGAAGTGGAAATCGCGATGAATCATTAAATAGTAACAAGAGTTGCCTTAATATTACACCTTCACAAAACTAGGATACGCAAACGAAGGAAGAAGCGTGAGAGAAACGGCGAGGAAACTCGAGAGGATACTCGAGAGGTCGTGTCTTCTGGTCGAACGTCAGGACGAACACGCGAGGGATACACGGCCGGTCACGAGTGGCGTTTCCTTTCTTTCGAGGACATCCCCGTTCGATCGATGATTTTCTAACGCGTCGCACACGAAATTCCAGCGACGAAATTTTCCTCGACGTCTAATAATATAATAGCTCGACGAACCGTGGTTTTCTTCCGAATCGACGACGAGCCGCGTACGAAACAGTTCCTGGTGCAAACGTTCGAAAACGCGATCGCGACCGGTTACCGTATCGCTTGTAGGTCGATCTATTGTACGCTACTGTTCGCGAACGATGCGCTTCACGGGACTCGAATTCTGTTCCTCTTGCACCTTCTTTCGCTCCACGCTTCCCATCTATCGTTCGTCCATTCTTCGTCACGGATTTCGTCATCTCACACTAACATTCTTCGCGTCAACGTTGTTGGCGAACAATAGCGTATCGACGCGGTGTTGAACGCGCGTAAGAAATCAAAAAAAGGTGCAAGAGCGAAAGCGGTGTGAAAGAACGAGAACGTGCGAGCGAGTGAGGAAGAAAGAAAGTGACAGAGCGAGTGCGAGCGTGAGAGCGAGCGAGAAAGAAAAGACGAGAGCGCGGGATAAAGGAAAGGAGTCAGGTGGGGGGTAGAAGGAAGAGAGGGGGAAACGAATGGAGAAGAAATTGATACGACAGGCGATGCGAACAATGGCTGGCTGTGTATAATGCGACGCGCAGTGCGTTTCGAGTGCGTCTACGAAAAAATGAGTGCACGAGAGTCGAGAGCGAAACTAGCGGCGAGAACCTGGCAATGAATGACGGGCTGCGTGACAGCCGGTGCCTGCCTGAATACGCGAGAGAACGGACGAGAATACGTGCGTGTGTGCCTGCGTGCAAACGGGAGAGGAGAAATATACGCGACGTGTGAAAAGACTCGGCGAACGCGAGAAAGAACGAAATCTGTAAACGTTTAATAGTCGCGTGTACCATTGTTATAAAAAAAAAAGAAAAAAAAAAACGTTATGTAAAGAGGGAGGGAAAAGAAGTAAAAAAAAAAAAAGAAACCATTGAAAGCTTTAACTTTTACTAAACTGACTTTAAAAGGGTATATAGCGATAAAACGCAATGAGTGCTGCTGCCAGTTGTGCGAATGGTGGACGATTGGCGGACGATTCTGCGCGAAATCATTATTACCGACGATCGATAAAACGCGTTCACGTATATATATATATATTTATATATATATATTTATATATATATAGTTTAATCTACCTCGATGTACTACATTCGTGTTGACGAGCATCGAAATTCAGTTCTTTCTTTGATATCGATACGATTACGCAGATGTTTCTCGTTCGCGTAGTATCCCGCCAATCTCCGCGTTATTGTAATTTAATGTACTTATACATATATACGTATACATACACGTGTATATATATATACATATATACATAGATGTATGCATATGACAAATGCAAAAGAACACTTGTTTTTCTCAGAGAAAGCAGATCGAGTGCGGATTGTACCTTTATACGTATTTTATTGTTCGCGCGCATCGTTCGCGTCGCGTCGAGAACACGAACGATGATTGGTCAGAACGAAGAAGTAAAATTAACGCGTTCGTCGAATAGGAACGAGTCCCTTTTTTCATCATCGAACAGATTCATTTTTGTCGATGAAAAGAATTGGTCGAACGTGTTCTCGAATGCATCGAAAGATGCGTGAAAAGGAGACAACGTTCGAATTTTTCACGACTGACGTCGAACATTTTCGTTCTCGTGGTTGGCAATCACGCTTCGGTTTCGCGTGTTCGTCGTGACGCGAACATTCGATTGTATCGTTTCTCTTCTTTAACGAAAAATAAGTATTCTATGTGCGTGAACGTATCTGCCAGTGAGGAACCCTCGTGTGTTAAAAATGAGAAACAAAAGTGAAAATAACGAAAGGATAAACTTGATTATTCTTTGAATCTACGAAAACGACCGATTCGGTGTCGAGCGTGAATGTGCGAGTGAAAGTGCAAAGAAAGAGAGCGAGCGAGAGAGAGAGAGAGAGAGAGAAAGAGAGAATGAAAATGATGACGTAAACATGCATTATTACTTATGTATTATGCAGTACACGAGAGAGAAGGTACCTACCTTATATATATATATATATATATATACATATATATATATATAAATATTATATATATATACATAGCTAGTTCAATTTGCAAATTAGTGTGTATCGTCGCTTCGAAATGCCCAGTCATTACTCGCCAGAATCCAAAAACCCAACAACCAATTTCAAGTTCATTCTTTTTTTAAGGAAAAAACCAATAAAATAATGTGTTAAAATATTTCAAGATACTCGTGTTTTTCACTCAAACTTAAGACACTATGAACACTAATTAAAATTATCGAGATTTTCGAACTTTAACGAACTCGCGATCCGCATTTTCAGTGTTTCGAAAATGATACGAGAACTCTGAAGAGGGCGCATTGAATTGTTTTTTTCAACCAACTGCCTGTATATTGTCTCAAGCTCGACAGATGGCAGCACCAAACGCTTAATAAAATTCTTTTATACGAAATATAAAAATATATATATATATGCATACGAATAAAAAAAAATCTCCCAAATTCGCAGCTTCCGCTTAGTAAAAAAATGTTTATTTTTTATGAAAATTAGTACTTGTAACCTTCCAAATACAAATTTTTACTCCATTTGTATTTCATTTAATACCAAATCCTCGCCCGGAAAATCCTTCTTCTTCCCTTATGGTCGAACAAATCGTGCGAAAGGAACGCGCGTCTCGTAGTTTAGAAAAAGTATACAAAACGGGATAGTTTGTACAAATAACGTGAAACAGTTGTACAAATCGAACCGATATTATTTTTGAGCGTTTTATTAAGTTTACCATGATTTTAATCGATACAATGATTTCTGTGGTATACTGTCGTACAAATCGAGACGTTACTTCAACTTTCTTTCCGTTCCTTCAAAGTGTTCAAAGCACTTGATTTGCCTGCACGTGCTTCGAAAAAAAGCAAAAAAAAAAAAAAAAAA
>NW_016907957.1:139520-142028 GCF_001483705.2 Eufriesea mexicana | reverse complement strand
TAATAATAATAGTAATAATAATAGCGACCATGATGATAATAAAATAAATCTCGTTTTACTAATTAGCATCGTCGTTACAATGATGTACTTAGCTGTTACAGTTTTGCCTATGGACTATTCTCTTTTATATACCTCTATATGTATAGCTACAATATATAATATTTTCATGTTGAAAAATCGTATACATTAGTGTTGTGTCGCAGGACCATTGCTTCATTTCTGTTCTGTTTCCCGATCGTACGTTATTTTTTCTTTTTTTTTTTTTTTTTTCATCTACTTCCTCGTCACTCTTTTCTGTATCCTTTCTTTCTTTCGCTCTGTCTTTTCGTTTCGAATATCTTCGCTCGATGGGTCTCGCTGAGAGGGGAAAAGGTGGCGTCGATGCATAGAAACGTTCACGCTTGATCTTCGAGTAACAACGTCGAACGGGAAAAAAGGAGAGAGAGAGAAAAGAAAAGAGGAAAAAAAAAAACAGACGAAGTGGGAGAGGGAAAAAACCAGAGCTCGACAATGACGTCGTTCGTCGAAATCTGGAGCGACTTTATTTTTCCTCGCGCGTCGCTTACAACAGCGTGAACGCTTCTCGCTTAGAGAATCTGTATTACATAACATTAATAGCTTAATATCGATTTTTAGTTCGTATTACCCGCCCGTGGGCGAGCCTCGGATCACAGATAGTGAAGTGATCGGATTGCGCGAGCATTTTCACGATACAACTTATACATATGCGTTCCTATATCGTATTTCATTCTCGTAATTGTCTGTTTCGCGTATCTTCTTGCGATTCCTCTAAGTATTTCAAGGGGACAGCTCCTGAAAGCAAACAGCACCGGCCGTGTACGCGGGCGTGATCACGTAGTCGCGTGAAAAAGTAGCTGACCAGCGTTTCGTTTACGCGCGTAGCGTCCGTTCGGAAGAAGAATCCCCCCTCCATCCTCTTACCCGTTTCGAATTAAACCGATAAAACAACGCGGGCTCGTTGTAACGTGGTTACAACGCCCATTCGGGTGTACCTTTTTCCAGCGACTATACATACTCATGCACGCGCACGATCGAAGGAAAACTTGGTCGGAACGCAATCTTTACGTTTCTGCCCAGTTCATGGTAGAAAGTTACCATCGTAATAGTGACATACGAGTTATACAGATACGAAAGTATAGAATATATATTTTTATACACATGTATACGTATACACAATACATATGTACCTACGTACGTACGACCAACTAAGGGTAGACAGGCGCAATCGTATATTTGATATGTCGAATCCAGTCGAATCGCCATTTCTCGCGCCGCTTTCGACGCCATGTTTGACCGGCAACGGCGGCGCGGTACTCGATCGAATTCGGGCTCCGATTTTCCCTCCTCGCGATGGTTCTCTTGGCCGCGATGCGAACGTGGTTTTACTTTACTAGAAAATATACTTTGGTGTGCACCGAAGTTGCATTGGAAACCGAATGAAGACGCGACGCGAGAGTAAAAGGTCCGCGTTGGTCGAAAAGGGGGTGGGTGGCCGAAACTTGGAACCGCGAGTCAGAGGGCGCAGTTCGGATTCTGGATTCGACACGCGGTGTGCTGTGCGTGTGTGTATGGGTGTGTATACTCGTGTCCGGGTGTCGAAATTAACAGGAACAGAAAATAGACGTAAAGGAAACGAATTTTAATATGATCTCGTGCTGAATCGTTTGTTTACAAAAAAAAGAAAGGAAAACTCTGTGGAAAACGGCTTGAGTTTCTCGGTTCGCTCGTGGGTACAAACATGCACACAATTTTTCAACGTAACAGAGGATACTAAGCTTTTTATTTTTTTTTTTTTTCTTCTTTTTCTTTTTCATTTTTCATTTCTCATCTTTTCTTTACAGCGAGGACACCCGAGGATCATTTTCGAAAATAAATAATCGTGGAGAAATCATCGCGACTATCGTACGATCTGTTCCCCCCTCTCGGTTGACGGAGGAGGAGCAGCGAATGGTGTCCTCGCGTTGGGAAAACGAAACTGAACAAATCAGCACGTAAACATCGTCATCGCTGCAGAAAGTATAATTCGAAGCTAGAACTTAAGACTCGGAACTTAAACCATAATCGAACGTGGAGAACATTCGCTAGCATTACACGACGATACTCGGGACGATCGCTGGGATTAGGTTTAAAAGGAATCGCGTGAAAATCTGCTAAAGCTGCCTACCGACAGAGAATACAAGTCCGCGTGTAACCGTCTCCCCGTCGAGAGATTAAAAGGATAACGTCAAAATATTAAAATACATATATATATATATAAATACATATAAAAAAAATATATATAAAAAATATATATATATATTTTCTTTTTATACGTCAACATATCTGGTTCCCTTAAATCCTAACCCAGCAGAAAAGTTACGGCTACGCAATTATAGTGGAGGGATAATACATAACATGACGGTTAAAAAATGATTGCAGAAACAAAGTCGGATATTTAAAACGAAATCTCGTGAAGAATCGGAAAGGGAATAGAGCGGGGCAGGAGGG
>NW_016907957.1:131979-139482 GCF_001483705.2 Eufriesea mexicana | reverse complement strand
GGTAAGAAACGGGTCATAAGAATAAAAATATCTGTACAAGCTATATCTATCTATGTATGCGTGTATGTAGCATACGTAAAGATAAAAATTAGTTGATTGTATACGCTCTCTCCCTCTCTCTCCTTAGCTAGGCGCCTGTACGCTGCCGTATTGTCTTAAGAGAAGCGAACCTACGTTCTTAGGAGCACATTGCCCTACGGATTCTTATCGTTCGCCGTCCTTTTCACTCTCTCACTCTCTCTCTCTTTCTGCCCGCCTTTTTTTAATTCCTCTCTTTTCTCGCTCTTTAAATCCTCTGTAAATAGGTGACGTGGATTTCTCGCGCACAGTCACTCGATAAGGCAAGATTAAGTATCAAGATCGAAGGACAGACGCGAAGGAGAGATGCGATCGCGGGCATCCGAGTTTCCACTGGTTTCGCGCGTGATCCATCGATCGCGACGATCGCTAATTCGTTGCTATACTCGCGGCCATTGTTCGCGGGAAACTCTCCGGCACACCCCTGCTCGCATCCTCCCTCGTGCGCTTAGGCCCTCTCTCTCCCTCAACGGAAAAAGAGAAAAATGTTTCGAAACCGGAAACTAACGTTATTATTAATCGTAGGAACACCAACGAACATTATTTCCTTGTGTGTGGCTCGGAGGTGCGCGTATATCGCATGTGTGTGTACGTATGTGGGTGTATGTGGCTGTGTGCCGACGGGAGCGTGTGCGTGTCGGTAGTGGGCGACGACGTGGTTCCTGTTGCCCGGTAGCGGTACGTCTGCTCTTTTTTCCCTCCTTCTCTGACATACACTCTGCTCTATGCTTTTTCCTCTTTTCCTTTTTTCCGTTTTTTCTTTTCTTTCTTTTTCTCTCTCACTGTTGCTGCCTCTCTTTTTTCCGTGCATTTTGTTTTATTAGTTTCGTTACCATTCTAGCTCGCTCATTCCAAAAGTAATTTTAGACGCGCGGTCGTTTTTCATTTTCCCGGTCGGAATCAGAGTCCGCTGAATCGTGGAGTGGCGGAAATTCCGGCACCGCCTCGCGTTGTTGCATCCATCCCGCCGCGCCTGGCCCCCCAGCCAATGCCTTGCCCTGCGTCATTTTTTCGATTTTTTTTTTTTTTTTTTGCAATTCATTTTTAGCCCTCTGTCTTTATCCCCTGCAGGTGGCGACAAAATTGCGTGTCATTGGTCACTAAGCCTCGCCTTCGTTTCGCAACTTTACGCATTCTTTTGTCAGCACAGACAGACGTCTCTCGAATAACCGCGGCACATGAGTTATATCGGACTTTACGAAAGCGCGGGCTATTTGAATTGGCTGCTCGTATCAGGATATTGATTTCTCTTTTCGCGTGCTTCATTTTACTCGTAATTTTCCGTATCTTTACATCTCAATGTTTGTCTCTTTATATACGTATATACGAGAAAGAAAAAAAAAAGAGAAAAAAAAAAAAAAGAAAAGAAAAGGTCAAGTTTCGACTCCCGTTACGAGCACGAAAGGATTCGTTTGCTACGTGACGCGAAAGATTCCAGCGATCGAGATGATTGCGAACAAAGGAACAGATAGCAAAACTAGGAAATCCTTTCATACTAATTTGCCAATGCAACAAACCGGCGCCTATTCTACAATCTACACGCGAAAAATTTAGAACTCTGCAAACGAACTAAATATGAAGTCTCTGACATCCGCTCTCTTTCACGCTCTCTCTCTCCCTCTTTCTTACGCCTCTTATCTATTCACCCAGAAAACCCCAGCCAATCGACCCGCAGAAACGAAATAAAAAACCAAAAAAAAAAAAAAGGAAAAAAAAAAAAACAAAAAAAAGGTAGAAGTAATGATAAACGCACACACGTACTACTGTGTAAGACCAGTATAAACGTATAAATTGAAATTCTACATGCAGCCATGCATGCGACGAAAATGTCTTTTGAAGAATTATATCTATCCATAGAGAATTCTCTGATCTTTGTACATCGAGAGTTTCTGCATCGTGTGTACACGTGTTCGTGTTCCTGTGTGTGTGTGTGTGTGTGTACGTATATATACGTATGTATGGACGTGTTGCAGTGCGCTGCGAAACTCTGTAGGAAAATACTCCAAGATTAAGTATCAAAAGCCATACGAGAGCGACAAGAAAACCGCATGGTGCGTTCCTCGAGGATGTATCTTGCGCATAGCACAGATAGACTATAGATAGCCGTAGTAGCACGAATAGGGATCGTAAGTTTGCCTGATCGCGTGTCGTTATGCACGACGAAGAGGCGCGTGTGTGGTGGAGCGCGCGAAAAACTGTCAAGCGATCGAGGAAACGATCGAGTCGAACGATCTCGCGATTTTCCGGAAAACGACGTCACGATACGCGTTACGCGATACGTTTGCAGTGCGCTTGCCGTATCTCTGGGATATCATAAGCTGCCTAGTTTCGAGCACCGCTTCGTTAATCCCTTCGCGACCAGCATCGCAGTGGCATCGGTTAAACACGGTACCCGCGTCGATGAAATAAAAATGTCCACTCCCGTTGCTAGATCTCGATCGAGCGTGTTCCACCGATATCCTCGAGTCGGATTAATTCGCTACTCGCTGCCACCGATTCTCTCTTACCTAGCTATTTTAAACGAGCTACCCCGCGATTCTCTCGGCCAAGGAAGGCCTGCTGATAGAAGATTTATTGCACATTCGGCAATGGCTAATTTCAGAGGCGAGCTCGAAGACGAGAACATCCCGAGCTGGTGCCAGGTGCAGAGAACGGGACGACGAACGGTTCGATAAAAATTCGAAAGAAATACTAATTTTACAGCCGGTTCTCGATCAGCCAACCGGGACATGTCCCGGCTTCGAGCCTGGCGATAAAAGCGACACGATGCGCGAGAAAGGCTGGAAATCAAGTGCCAGGCGTATATCACCGAAGAGAACGCGTGTAAAATGTATCTATATAATACGTACGAGTATATTTTATTTTACTTTATTGCACTATCGACGAGTCGATGTCTCGATTCGACGCGAATCTCCTTGCTCGGAATCAAGGCAAAGAGACCTGTGCTTGTTGCAACGAAGGATGACATCCTGAACGGCTCGTCGATTTCTAATCTCTCACGAACACACCACGCTTCGCGCATTCCTCCACACTCTGGCGCGAGTGGGAAAACGCGAGGACTGACACGGTCGCGTCGAGCTCGGAGACGAATCTACGCGATTGCGATTGGACTTTTGGTCGGCGTGGCGCGTCACTGTGAACACAACAGAAAGCACAAAAAGGCTGAGATCAGTGGACACGCACCGGCCGTGTGGAGCTTTCGTCTTTCGTCTTATTTAGCCAGGTCTCGTGATCCTCTTTTCCTTTCCTCTCCTCTTTCCTTACTTACTCCCTCTCCTCCTTTCTCTCGCTTTACTTTTCCCGCTCTCTAATTCCGTCTCTTTGCCTCAAGTCTGATTCGATGTCTCTCTCACTCTCTGTCGCCTTCTATGAATTTCGTTTCATCTGCACCAAGAGAAAAAAAAAGAAAAAATGGCTAGGTGAATTTGAACGGGACGACGTGGATCCAGCTCGCGATCCAGAGCAAACAACAGCCGACCACCCTCCTAGCGGCCCGCCGAACCGTACATCTCGCTCGGTGCAACGGAATCGCGCTGCCGATTCGCGTGCAGATCGAAAAGAGTGAGAAACGTGGACGAGACGAAGCGTCGGAGGTGATATCTGGAGGAAAATTTCGGAAGAAAAAGCAACGGGGCCGGCATCGCGCGAAGATGGACGGTTCGTCGACGAAGATCGTGTATCAGCGAAATCGTTAGGTGATGGAGAGTAGAAGAGACCAAGGAACAGACGACCGATCAATCGTAAACGGTATTATTACAGGTGCCAGACCGTGCGAACTGTGCTTGTAACAATGCGCTCGGAAGCGCGCGGCCGTCAGTGCGTTTTTGCGAATCGATCCTCTTTTCCGGGTCGCCTTACCTTCTCTCGAGACACAAACTCGCCCCCGTTTCCGCTGCGCTGCAACGAGATTTCACCCCTCGCCGTGCCGCTCGCTCGCGCGCGTCCCGGATACACCCGGATGCAATATGGGAACCAGAGAGATTCACGGGTCGGCCGATTAGCGAGTCGCCTCGCGTACCCCCGAAGTTACTTTCTAACTAGGGAAAATCGCGGAACGAGTCGGAATATCGAGAGAAGTAAGTTGGTATCTACTGAAACGATTTCTTTAAAGAAAAACAAGAGAGAGTCGTTCGACTCTTGGGCCAATCGGCATAAACGGTATTCAATAAGTTCCGCTTTCGATCGAATCTTCGCTCTACTAGGAAGTTGAATCCTCCGTTATCAGTAGATATCTTCCTGGCAAGCATACGAAAAGCAGGTGCGATTATCCGACAGCCGATATTACTTGAAAAATACAAAAGACGGACAAAAAGGTTCAAAAGAAGAAAAGGAAAAAAGAAAAAAAAAGAAAAAAAAAGAAAAAAAAAGAAAAAAAAAAAAAAGACATGGAAGAAAAGAGAGGAGCCTCGAGCCCGAGGACTCGTTCCCCTTTTTGTCGTTGAACCACCAGGATATAAAAACACGGTTGGAAATCGTGCGAGCACACGTTAGACACTCCGCAGCCCAATTTCTTGTTGCAACAAACACAGTTCTTTGCTTTTGCTTTGTTAGATTCGGGGTACCAACCAGAGCAGCGATTGAAACGAGGTTATAAAAAGGAACAAATGAAACCAGAGACAAGAGAGTAGTAAACGGATTACAGGTCGACCAAACGGGCGTATGTTAGATAGTCCGACGTGTACAAAAGATCTTGGTGCTTATATAATTGTGTGCAAGCGATTGCCATTTTTGTTATGTATGCGATTATGGAAACGTTAGTGCCAGCTGCAGCGAGGCCGTTTTTAACATTGCTACGAGGACTTTCTTTCAGCGCGAATCGACGAATCAAAAAGCACGGCCCGAAGACAGGCTCGTCTCGCATCCCCAGACTGTGTTGGAACGGCGGATCGACGTTGGATCAGGGCTGTCTGTCTCTACGTGTGTGTGCGTGTGTGTGTGTGTGTGTATGTGTGGAAATAAACGAGAGATTCGTTAGAATTCGTCGGTGGAGCGAATTCGAAGCGAGAAGCAGGAAGCGCGAGGTGCTCGATCGGGAAGAATACGTTTGGACGTTGGCGGTAACGAGGAAGAAGCGAAGAATAGACGAGTTCGGGTGCAACGGAACGAAACGAAGGTGGAAAACGAAACGAGAAGCAAAGGTGATTCGAAAACGCGGCAGCTAGGTGGGAGCATGCATTTTAGTCGCTTCATTTCGAGCAGGTTCTCGCCCTCTGGGACTCGAAACCGTGGCCGAATCGGATGAACCGCGAAATTAATTTTCTTCCCAACTCCTACGGGTTTCCCTGGCCGATTCGAATTTCAGGAAACGCAACGGTAATGAGAAAAATACGAACGAAGAGGAATACAATGGCGCGAGATCGAGCAGGATAGCTCCCCATGCAGATTACCTCCAAAGACGATTCCTATCTTCCTCTCTTACCTCCTCGCGACCCCTCTCTTTCGATTCTTCCTGCGAAACGAACGAGACGACGACGACGACGACACCGTCGTCGCGAGAGAATGACTTTCGATGGGAGCGCAAACGAACGAGGTATTGCGGGTAATCTGGTCGAGTCTAACGCGCAACCAGGTATACCCGATTCTTTATTCGATACGTATGTATTTCAGCGTCTTTCGACGGCGTTACGCGTGGACGATGACGCAGCGGGTAGGGCATATGTAACGAGGTATATCGACAACCGGGCAAACGTATCGACAAGGGGAGATATTTAATCGAGCAATTGGGAATATCTAGAAATTTCCAGGCTAGCCGTGCAACCGCCTCGCGTGTTTGTACGTGTGCGCGAATTTAATTCAACGTCACTCTTTATCACGTGACACCGTCGAAATTGCATGTCAGAAAGATTTACTGGATCCGAAGAACCGGACAAACCGTGCGATACCTTTTGCTCCTTTGTTTTTTCGAATAACACCGGAGACACGGGAGAACCGTGAGGGTGGAAACTGCAAACGCCTGGTTGCCGTTTCGATTATTCCGCAGCGCGAGGGTTGCGCTTTTAAGGGCTCGTCGTCGTCGTCGTCGGAGACGAGAGACGAAGGAAGAAAAGAAGAATCGGGGAAATCGTGTCAGCCGAGTTCCCCTGTCGGATAGACGGAAATTGGATCTCCGAAGATGCAGTTCCGTTGCGTTTCGTCGGCCGAATAGAGGCAGCTCGTTAGAAGCGGCACCTACCGAGTCCATTAATATGTGAGGGAGCACAGCCCTACCTAAAAAGTGACTTAGCAACTGCAATGCATACTAAGCAACCCTTATGCTAGCTACTGGCTGCTGCTCCGTGTGCCTGTGCCACTCCTCTCCTCTTCCAACTTTCCGCTGCTGCCCACACCGCTATCGGCTCCCCCTAAGCCCATCTTTATGGGCCAGCAACAGCGTATCCGACCCAGCCCTATGTGTTCCAACCACGCGAGAGTATATCTTCAACTACTACGAAACTCGCGGTCCTCTCGAACCTATCGCGACGAGACGATGACAGGAAATCAGCGACTCGTAATTACGCTCGGAATTCTCTTCAAAACGCTTTCATTCCGTGAACCTGCGCAAATTCTGTTCCAGCATACTCCACCACCATTACCATTCGTTGCATTTCCTTTCCACTTCCTCGCTCTTCCTTTCATTCTCTCGCTCTCTGCCCCATTCGAAACTTCCTTTCTCGCAATATGTGTGAATATGCGGTGAGATGCACATGCGTTTTACGGAAACACGATGCGATGGCTTGAAAATGGATGGAAATCGAGAGCAGAGTTCCAGAACGTCGTTGACCAGACGCACAACGCGATATCGTTTTATCCGGTTAAACGCGAAAACGAAACGAAACGAGACGAGACGAAACGGAACGAAACTAAACGAAAGGAAGCGAAATGAAACGAAACGAAAGTCTTGCCATCTCTTTCCATTCATTCGAGCCAGAGAGAGAAGATCCCTCGACATCGGGGCTAAGCGTTATCAAGATTTATCCAGCACATGCTCAAAGAATACAAGAGGGCATCGAGGAAAGCGAGGCAATGATCGCTGACTACGGGGGGAAAAATCTATTTACGTAGAAAGAGAAGGTCTGACGGTTACCTGGTGCATAGGGTCGTAGCCCATGGAGCCGTCGTTGTACGGTTGCGAACCGTAGTCGCTACCGTTTATGCCCATCCCGTATCCGGCCATGTCTTGCGGCCCACCGGGTGGCGCCGGCGACATCATCGGCGTCGGGGTGCCTTGGCTGGCACCACCCATACTGTACGGCGACGCTCCTGCAAAAGCTGCTGTAGAAACAATCGCGGTGCATACAAAATTCGAGGGTGCGTCTTTTAAGTTCTTCCGCCTCACCGATACATTTCGTTAATCAGATAAAAACGTGAGCTCGTTTCTAATTTCGAGTTTCGTGTAATCGGTGGCGTCGTTCCTTCTCACCTTCTTCCCCTCGCCGCTTCTTTCCC
>NW_016907957.1:110837-126101 GCF_001483705.2 Eufriesea mexicana | reverse complement strand
TCATCGGCTATAACCTGGCTGGAAAAGCGGGCCGGGGTCTACGATTCGCAGCGAAGGGTCACCGAGGCTTAATCTGCTGCCAACGATCCGCAATGGCGAACGAGGGAATAACTCGCGATACGAATCGGGCGCGTTTAAATAGAATTCGAATCGCCGCGAAACGGCGACCGTCTTCGTGGAGGAGGAAAGGCCGAGGGGAAAAACGCGTGGTGGCCCGGGCAAACGTGCCCGGCGAGGGAAACAAAAATTCGGGGGTTGATTTCGTGGAATAAACGTCTGTGGATCCAAGCGGGATACCGCGTGCCCACGCGAGTCTCGTTCCTCCGGCGTGACCCTCGATACCGAATCGCTCGCGATGTCCCATGAATTTCGCATTAAAATCTGCTCGTTTCTCCTCCGAGTGTATATTTGTTATTTCCTGGCTGGAAAAATCCTGCTGAGCTGCGGAGTATTTCCTTCGGAGTTCTCGTCCGGGGAACAGAGAGAGGAGAGAGAGAGAGAGAGAGAGAGAGAGAGAGAATGTTTCCTCCATCGTTCCTTTTTCAAAGGGTGGGAGCGAGCAGCACATCGAGCAGAAGGAAGAGGGGTGAGGAGAGAGGGCTAGCTGGCTGGTAAGCGAGAGGAGTGAGGGCGACAGGGGTAGAGCGACGTTCCTGGGGGTGGAGGCGCAGGAGGCAACGTGGCGTATTGATCGAGTGGCTCTCGCGTCGACCACCACCGCTTTCGAGCCACCCGGTATAGGTAAGCGTCTGCGTTCGTATTCCTAGACGAGGATTCGCGCGTGTGTCGCAACGTCGTTCCAATGCACGCGAGTACACCACGCCGCCGACCTATCGTTTATGTATCCCCCGTAGTCACAGGGTGATTCAAAAATTAGATTTCATCGGAATTCCAGACCCAGACGTTTTCTCCAGGTGGAAGAAGAGCCACGGAATTACGCGCGTAACGAAATAAATTACCGCTGCCTGTAACCCACGGGAACCCGTACATACGAAATATCTTCACCCTCTGTCCCCGAGAGTTTGCTCTTCGACGACGTTGTCCTCTTCGAAGCATTTTAACGGTGCACGTACAGACGGTCGCTACTCGGAAATCGCAATTCCGCCGAAACGTTACTCGTCGAAACAACGACGCTCGTCAACTTCGTCCCCGGTACCATCGACCGCGCCTTCGGGGATTGCCGATCCTTCTCTAAATATATCTTTGACGTTTGTCAACTCCAGAATCAGCGTGCACGTACACGCTGCTGTGTACACGGATACGCGCGTAGATCCAGGCGCGTATCCGCGGTGCACCAAACTGTACGCGAGTGTGCTTCGTGTGGGGAGGACAAGAGGCAATGGTCAGAAAATAACTCAGTCGGCGTGTTCCCATGTGCACCGCTGTCCGTGTGCGTACCCGTGGCTGTGGGCGTTGAAAACACCATGATCTATGGTGCGCGCATCCTACGAATAACGCGGTGACACTTGGCCTGGAAAATCTCCGAAGCGTATTCGCATGGACGGGCAGAGTTTTGCAGGTGCTCGCAAAATCGTAGCGAGAATTCCGAAGAATTTCAAATTTCCCTACCCCTCGACTTTTCGTATTTCCTCGCTATAATAAGCTGCGCGACCCCGAGTTATCCAATTTTTCCCAACAATTCCCCGAGAGCAAATTTACGCGCAGACGCCACCGATTAATCAGCACGACAAATGTATCGTTAAATTGCCTTTTGACATTTCACAGTGAACGTATTATCGGGTGAAAGCGAATCAGTCGATGAAATTTCGTTGCTCGAGGTGCACGTAACGGTATGGATTTTCGAACGGGCGTAAAGCAGCCTGGACAACTAGCGGTTGTTACGTGTGGCACGGTAAAGAGCAGGAAATTTTGACTTTGGAACGCGAAAACGTGCGCGCTGTCCGAGACGGAGTACCGGTTCCGCAGAGTCGGCGCCAGTATCACTGGAATTCCGTTTCTTTAATTACGAGAAGACTGCGCGCGCGGGCCCGTTTACCGGGAGCGTGGCTGAGGAAAGACAAACAGGCGCAGGGCGTCGAAAGAAAGGCGAGAACGCCGGCATCTCATCGCCCTCCCGCACTCGCGTATTCTCCTACCTACTCTCCTCTCGTCTTTCGTTCCCTCTTTCTCCGTATAATTGGTAAGTTAAAAATATCTCGCCTTGCCCTCTAAAATAAAGAGACGCCTGGGTAGTTAAGAGAAGTACGCGTAATTGCGA
Organism: Eufriesea mexicana; assembly: GCF_001483705.2. Classification (NCBI taxonomy): domain Eukaryota; kingdom Metazoa; phylum Arthropoda; class Insecta; order Hymenoptera; family Apidae; genus Eufriesea; species Eufriesea mexicana. The sequence goes on along the minus strand of NW_016907957.1, from coordinate 123,883 downwards.
CCAGCAAGTTGTGCGAATGCGAGGAATTTTCAGAGGAAACAGCCCCGGAATTTTTCTTCTAATTTCCTCGAGAATGCGAAAAGGTAAATACGAAGGAACCGGGATGACGTGTCATCTTATCGGTGCGAATCCTCCTCCAGTCTCGCGTCTCACGTCTCGAAAGGGGACAAGTCCGGACGATCGGATAATATACCAGAGTATCGAGCACCGGTTTCCAGTTTCGACGAATTCTTTGAACGTGCCATAAAAATGGCCGCAGAGACTGGAATCGATAATTTCCTTTCCCTCGGAGAGATTTATTCGTCAGTCGCAATAACAGTGGCACGGCCAAGCCGAACAATGAGCAGTTACTCGGTCGTACGATGATTTACGATAATGAGAAACCGCCATACCGCGTAATTTCTTCCTCATCCTAATTTCGTATTCGACGTGGAAACGATCGCGATGACCAAGTCGGAATAGGTGCCAAGAAGCATCCTAACTGGAAATTTCGTTAAACAACCTATCGTCCGTAAAGGGAGCTTGCACTCGACCGATTTTCCGCGACCTTCTCTCAGCAACGCTCCGCGGGTATGAATTTTAATTGGCAAAGGAACAGCGAGTCTTTCGACTCGATGAAAAATTTCGACAAAAATTTCGATACAAATTTTGACTCGATAGAAATTTTCCTTCATCTTTATCCTTAATACGAGCAAACTATCGAAACGAACTCTTCAAGGAACACCCGTCGCTCATTTGCGAAGGACGGAACTTACCAGCTGCCTTTTTGGCTGCGTACAAGTTCGCCTCCTCCTGTGCTTTACCTATGTTTTTCTTGTAGCGTATCCTCTTGTTGCCGAACCAATTGGAAACCTACAAGCACGACAAACAGCGGTGCAAGGTCGCTAAGAAATTTCGACATTTCGCGAAAATCTTCGAATAATCCGTCATTCCGCTAATATTCGTTCGATCGACGACCGGCATTTTCGACAGGTAATTTTCCACCCCGCGTCGAGATATTCGATATACATGGCGGAAAAAAAAAATTCGCCAATAGTATAACAGAATGCGCGAATTTAGTCGCTTAATCCGACCGCGAGGAAACGACGGAAAATATTTTGTTCCACTTTACCTGACTCACGGTGATTCCACATTTTCGTGCGAGTTCTTCCTTGGCCTCCTCGCTCGGATACGGATTACTGAGGTGCGAATAAAAGTATTCGTTCAGAATTTCCGAGGCTTGTTTGCTGAAGTTCCGTCGCTTACGCCTGTGACAAAGGCAATTTATTTCCCTCTCGCATCTACGCCGCTCTGCCCTTTCGCCTATCCATCCGATAGAGAACCATAGAAACGATCTTAAATCGTGTATACTCACCTCGCGTCGAGGAATCGACTCCTCAGAATCATCACGGCCTCGCAGGTGGACTGTTTAAGCTGCATCTGGATGCTGGAGAACTTCTTGTGAATAATCTGCACCATCCTCTCGATCTCCTTCGGCGTGATTGGCCTGGTACGACTTTGTTCCCTCAGTAAATTCATCACGTGGGTGGTGAACTCGTTGCACGCCTGGAACAAAATCGAGATCCACCTTGTCACTGCCATCTTTCGCTTCGCGTTCCCTCCGTTAACCGTAATTTAATCAACCGTCTGGATCGGGGCTTCGGGGCAAAAAGCACATGTACGTTTCGTTGTCGAAAGTGAAAATCGTCGACGAGGAGGGCGCTAGGTTCGGCTTCTTTGGGCACGCGAAAGGAGGAAAGGGTGAAAAAGGGTGGTGAAAGAGAGGTCGCAGAGTCTTTGGCGCTGGTCTCTCGGCGAATCGGGAGTCCGAGGATGGCCGAGGACTCGAGGCACGAACGAAACCGCGAAAGCAAACCGATGGAAAGGTTGCGAAGGAGTAGGGTGTAGAAGCGGAGAAGGTAAGAGGAAGGGCGACGATGGAGAGGGAGAAAAAAGCGAGAAGAAAGACGCGTACGTATAATGCATTATTCCTGGTGGCTGCTCGGTTTAAGGGAAAAAGGACTTTGCCCGATATCAGTATTCGAGACGAGCACGCTACCTTCTGGAGGGAGCGAAGAAAGGACGCGAGTGGAGGAGAGAAAGGGATAGAGATAAGGGGGGTGAAGGGGGCCGGAGGAGGGTGGATTTTCCTGAGGGAAGGCGCTAGGAGGAAAGGAAGAGGTTGGCAGGGGAGAAGTCGGACAGGGTGGCTCGCAATTTCGAAATGGATTCCACTCTGCCGCCATACCCCGGCACTCTCCTCGTCTTTCTTCTATCCACCCCGTTCCTCTTCGTTCTCTTCTTCCTTTCTGCTCTCCTCTCTTTGCACGAGCATCGGTGGGGTGGATCAGCTTCGCTCCTGCCTCGCTGCTAGCCCAGCACGAGGGGCGAGGGACGATCTCGAGTAGGTGGATTGGATGGAAAACCCGCAGAGAATTATGCCCTTCTCTGCGTATCGGTGTTCTCTCCAATTTTTAAATTATCCACCAAACGAAAATAATATTTCGCCCAACGGGTCGCGCAACGCCAGACGCTATGTCGCGGCCTATCCTGTCGTTCCTCGTACAGGTTCCTCGAGATGGAACGATTCGTCGTTAGGAAGCATCGGTAGGAGGTCGTGGTTCGAGGCGAAAAAGTGACTTGCGAGGCGCGTATTCTCGACAAACGGTGACGAATGCAGTCGCGAACGGCGGTATAATCGCGCAGACCCGGTGTATCGAACGAGACGCGATGGACAGTTTTGGGTTATAGAATCCGAAGACGTCGATATCCAGCCGGCGAAACGGCAAAGCCAACAAGTGTCTCGATGACGACGGTCGTTAATTCGTCTCGGCGGAAAATGAGATTTCTCATGGTGGCTGTAATTTAACTTCGGTTCCCTCTATTAATACGCTCGCATGTGTTCCGGGGATATAGCACCGAGAGGCTTTTGGCTCGCTAGCGTTATCGAAATTCCAACCTGCGCGCTGCTAAATATACCTGGTCGCGGTTACGTCTGCCGCGGTTGTTCTGCGGTTACCGCAATATACGACAGCCCCTTTCTTACGTAATCGAATTTACCGTTTACGGCAGTTTTCGCGAACGAATCGCCGCCATCGCGGCATCCTCATTGCCCCGAGTCACGGTCACGAGAGGGGGGTGAAAATCGCAGCGGAACTCGCGATTCGCGAGAGAAAGACGAGCGTTCCGCTCCGCGTTGCAGCGTAGACAGGGGTTGCCGCGCTGTTCGCGTGAACCGCGAAGGGATAGGGTGGCAGAGTTGCCGGCGAAAAGGTTAAAATCTGTAGTAAAAATCGGGGAAATAAAGGAGGGCATGCACCGAGCAAGATTCATGCCAGACGATGTTTGTTGGCCGTGATCACGCGATCTCGTAAAACTCGATGCGGTTCTATTCTCGTACTTGTCACGCCATTTTGCATAGTCAGGCAGACGTTCACCCTAATGCAGTGACTCGGCCGCGAGTTTGAATAGTAAATTTCGGTTATGATAAAACTTTTGCCCGCGACGATATCAAGCGTAATAACGTTACTTTTAAGCGCGGCAATATATTCCGGGGCAGAACTCGAAACATTGTATTATCCAAGCTCGCGAAAGCTACACGCGGCCAGCCGAGCAACTGTGTGCGCGCGTTGTTCGTTTAAATAACAATCGCGGGCCCCGGCGTTACGAATAGAGCCGCGTAAAAAAGGAATTCTCGCAGAAATGGATTTTATTCCGTGCCGGATCTCGCTCGACGTTATCTCGAAAAACGAAACGAGTTTAATCTCGGATAAAGAGATAAAAGATCAACCGTGTGTCGTCAAACGTCGGGAGAAAGGCGGGCAAAGAAAGTAAAGCGAAATCAACCGGCTCGAATACCGTTTGACCCTTAGACGAGCATGTATATGCACATATACGTACATACATACATACATACATATATATATAGAGAGAGAGAAAAGGAAAAAACGGAACGGGGTTAAAACTTGTTAATGACCAGGCTTATCGATAGAGCGTCAACTGCCCCTGGTAACTGCAGTTGCACCGGCGCGTGCACGCGAGCGCATACATCTCGACACGAGCCGCGTCCATATTGTTGCGTCTACAAAGAATTCCACACGCATCCATATACACGTCGGTGGACCTCAAAGCAAGGGTGTGCGTATTTACTGCGGGGAAACATCAAGACCGCTGACACACGGTGAAATATGGGGTCGAAACGGGTGTGGCAATTAAAGCACGCTCTCTCCCTCTCCCTGCCCCGTTCACCCCCTCTCGCTCTCTCTCTCTCTCTTTCTCTCTCCTTCAACCGAGTCGTGCGCGAGTGATTTGGTATTTATGTACGCGCGAATACACGAGCCGGTACGAATGACGGGCCACGGTTATTTGCAAAGTATGCAAAAGGGAGAAAACACGAGAGGCGTTAAAAAGAATTATGCTTTTATCGTTGATAAGTGAGTCGTGGCGAATGGGAGTGATCATGCGCGTTGCACGCCGCCCGATGCTTTTCGTTTCAATCGCGCGCATATTAACGAGCAGAAATTGAATATGCGTTACAACGAACGGCGTTCGCCACTCTGGCGTCGCGCCGGCAAATAACGCTCGAATCTCCGCCATGCGAAAACAGCGAGAACTGGGAATTTTGAATAACGCCCATGAAAAACTCGTCGGTATCTCGCTGATCCGACCAGCCGCGCGTACGACGAATTCGCATAAGCGCGCAGGCGATTTCGACCGATTCGAGATCGATCGACGAGCTATCCGGAAGATAAAAGGTTCGGTAAAAGTAACGCGAGAGGCACGATAGCCGTGGCAAAAGTTGCAGAATTTCGTGGAATTTCGACCGCGAAACACAATAGCCCGCGGGGAATTTGCTGGCATTAAAGAGATCCGCAGTTGGCGATACACCCGCTAGCTTAGCCGACACGCGAGATTTTACTTAGCGCGAGCGAGTCGGTTCATTAGCACGCAAATCGTCGAACAGAGACGAGACTCGTTCTCCACCGCCGCCCTTAACCGGTCTCTTATCGCCGTGCTCGAGGGTAGAAAAAAATCCTGCAGCAAAACTGCACGCCGACCTCTTCCCCATTCGAAAACACTTTGCCCTCCCGTGAATTTACGCGAACCAAACGGAAACGAAACCCGCGTGGAACTCGTGGAAAAGTTGACAGAGGAACAGAGAGATCGGAGCGAACGAACCTGTTCGTATTTCTCCAGCTCCTGGTGGTAAATCTGTCTAATTTGGGCAAGCTTGGCTCTGTAGTCCGAGTGTTCGATGGCGTTGTCAGGTTGTCCAGGTGGTCCAGCCGCCGCTGCCGCCGCGGCAGAGGCTGCAGCGCCCGCTCCGCCACCCTTCTCCGGTCCGGCAACACCCTCCGCGATCAACATGTTGTCCAACCTCATTAGCTGCGGATCGGGTGGTTCCTCTTCCTGGGTATTCCTTAACGATAGCACTGAAACAGAGAGAAAAAATGCTCGTTGGAATTTTAAACACGATATAACGAGCAGAATCCTGGTAAACGCGCGAGGATCGCGTTGGATCTCGTCCAATTACCACGATCTTCGGATAACCGATATAAACGTCGAGAATGCTGCCGAGCAAACGCGTCTACGCGCTTCGCTTTATTATCGTGACGATTTTTCTCCACGAATCGGGGGGGTAAAGAACGGGGAACGAACGGGCAAACTCGTGATCGAGTACTAACGAGAATCGAGAAAAGTCGCGCGTTTATCGATCATAAAAGAATCAATTTTACTCCGATGTTCCCTCGTATCTTCATCCCGGTCTCGCGAACCTTTCGTTCCCTTTGTCTTAAGGGCCGATGCACGCGGTGCTTTAGAACGGGGTGGTTTTCCACGGTGTAACAGTGGTTTTATTGTACTTTTACGGCGCATGATGGAGCTGGACGACCCATAAAACCACAGAGAGCGAGGCGCTTCCTCTCTCTCGCCCCTTCTCTCCGCCCTTGTCCGCCTTCTGTGACAGTTCTTCCAGAAAGATGCATCTTTCGACAGTTTTCACCCCCTTGATACATAAACCAACACGTGCACGCACGAGTAAGCACGCCGAGGGGATGAACGACAGCCCGGGAAACTCGCGCAAACTGCCGCGAGATATACTCCCCCACGGAACCGATTATTCTTCCCGCGATTTTAAAAACTGACGAGTAGGTTGTTTGTCGCGCGGAGAAAGTTAGTCGGGACAAAGGCGTAAAAGTAGCCAGTTTCGAAAGAAACTCTCCAGACAGACCATTTTCTATACAACCGTGTAGAAAATTGTTGCACAGTTCTAATCTCTCGCTACACGTTGCTAGATGCTTCTAGCGACATCTGGCATTTTTTGGCGATTCAAATAAATTCTAACGATTGAAGACACTTCCTTTCAAGCTTCCGCAAAGGAAACACGTATAGTTACTTTGATTATGAGACGTTACTTCAGTAAAACGTAATCCATCCTATGTATTTAACCCTTTCGCTACGACGAGTGTCGAAACATTACGATCGTGCAGTGTTTAGCATTCGGTCTTTTGACGAAAAATTTAAAAAAAAAAAAAGGAAAAGGAAAAACTGACCGTCGCAATAGAGTTTGCAATGCAAACGTTGTTCGCACTTGTCTTAAATTTTCGCTCAATTTTTCTGGTCGGTGACTATAGTCACCCGTAGCAGCGAAAGGGTTGACAACATAAGTAGAGGGAAAAGTTAAAAATAAGTAAGCCAATAGTGAAGCAACGAATAACCGAAATATCGACACACTCCGTCGCCGGATATAACGTTCCCACACCCTGCGTGTCCCTTGGCTGAGATTGAATTAATCACATTTGTGGTTATTTGAGCCGTAATTTAAATTCGTTAGGACTTTTTTCATCCCTCTCTCTCGCTCTCTCCCGCTGAATGCAGGCGGCTGCTAGCTGCTGGAAAAAAGTCTCCAGAGACGGAAGAGAAGCGAAGAAGGGTGTGAAAGTTCGCCGGGATTCGTGGGACCGTGAAACGAATGCGCGGAACTAATGCATTTATACGAAGTGTAACAATTAGGGCTGCAGTCCCGGCAAAGGGGTTGAAGTTTCAGATTCCTCCAGGGACTCGACTGAAAGGGTGAAGACACAAAGTCGATCACCGGGGACCCGTTTCTTTGAGAAAGATGTTACTGCGATTCGCGCTAACTCTATCGGTGCCTCGCTATTCGTTAACGAATCTCTCTTCCACAGGGGGCGAGTCCCAAACTTTTCCTTCGTCCTCGAGGAACTTGATTTACCGTCCACTTGCTCAGCCTTTACCGACTCGGCGAGATGGTCGAGGGGGGCAAGGGTTGCAGTATCGCGAAAGAAATTTCCTCGTTGAAGGTCCGCGAACGCGAGATCTCGCGAACGAGTGGCGTTCAATTTTCAAGAACGACTTAAGGGAAGGTTAACAGCAGTCAGGAGGATATCGTTGAAACTTCGCTGCCCATACAACGGCCGGGAACTTTTCACGCTACTGCGGGTAATTAAAAATGAAAAACCTTCGGCCGCGTGGTTCGCACGGCGGCAACGAAATAAAACGTGCACGTTTACGGCGATGCCGTAAGGAAGAAGTTGTTCCATTGAAAGTTAAAAGATCGCCAGCCATCGACGGTACTTTCGTTTATTTGCTTGGAGGGTAGTAGATAGCTTCCCACAGCCCGAGTCTATCATAGGAACGGAAGTTATGCCTCGAAGCGGAACTTTCCAATCTCTCTCGCCGATCTAACCTCGCGGGGCACTCGAAATGTGGGAAAAACGCGCGGAAAATGGAAATAAAATTGGGCAGAAGATATCGTAAAAATTGGCGCGTCGGTGATGCTTCGACACGGGAGTACGAGAGGGTAGAGGCGGAACGGAAAGGCGCGCCGCGGTGTGCAAAATTAAGCGCTCGAGCGAAATTATTTTCGGGTATCGAGCGGGAAGAAAGTAATCGGGGGTGGCTTACGGGCAATAATCTGGCCATTAAGGGGTGTAAGGGGAGGCCCTTGGTACCGCCGAGTCGGCGAGGCGCAGGGACTGCTAACCTCCTGCGGGGGTCCTTACAAGCGCGTAAACTCAGTTTTACTAGCAGTTAACATTTTACGACTCAGACGGTCTGCCCGACTCTGTACACCCTGCTTCTTTCTCCGTCCCGCTCGCGCGGGTACGCGCGCCTTCCTGCTTCCATCCCTCTCTCGCACTCGTCTAGCTTCCCGTCGGCCGTGCCACACGGATTCGTCACACGGGTCCGGGTGAAACACTGGCTATACAAACGTACAAAGCCGCGACAACGTAACGTTCGCCGTTTTCGAGGGTCGTTAGCGAGCGAACTACATTAATATGACACCCCGTTGAAGATCGAGCTAATTGCCCGACTAATTCGCGTCCTGTTACGCGTTATGACGACGAGGACAAAGTTTCCGCCGTTTAGAAAACCGTCTAGACACCGTTGCTTCGTATATCAAACGCCGTGGCGCGAGCGTGCCGCAATTTACGCGGATTCTTTTCGCATAACGGATTAACCCGATTACCGTTCGCGCGTCGAGTATCGTATTTTCGTAATGGTCCACCGCGGAGCGGAGAAAACGACGCGGCGGAACGAACGGAGCGGGTCTGGACGACACATCGGCGATAAATCGGGTACGGGGCAGGCGCGGGAGATCGGGGCAAAGTCGCTGCTAAAATATGCAAGGGCTGCGTACGCGGGGGCGAAAGAAAGAGGGAAGGGAAGGGAGGGGTGGGAAGGGAGTGGAAGAGAAAATCGAAAATCCCTGGTCGAAACAACCCTTGGGATAATTTAGATTCGCGGAGCGGAGCCGAGTGTGGCGCGGAGGTATGGCAACAGCAGAGCGGCGGTGGAACGCCGCTGGTGTGTATTGATCTAAACGGGAACCCGTGAAAGCAATTAAGATAAGGCACGGTAACAAAGGGTTGTCGGCTGCTACCCGCTTTTCACCGTAGGAAAACAGAAAGAGAGGAAAGGGGGAAAATAGAAAGAGCCGCGAGCTTGGTGGAAGCGGATACGCGATAGGGAAAGGACATGGCTGGAATCACCAGAGGGTCAAAAAGCAGCCCCCGACCACACCGCGTATCGTCCGCGCGCTTTCGTCCCCGAGTTAAATCCCTCCGATACCATGGCAACGGAAATATTCCGATTCGTTAAATAATTCCACGGTTCGTCTTTGCGCGAGACGCAAAACCACGCGGGTAAACGAGATGCTATCGCGCGAGGATAAAACAGGGGGACGAGCGGCCATTGACGGGGATAAAGAAGAAAATCGGCGGCGATTAGCCCACGCTAATTTGTGTCACGGTGAAACGCATTAACCGAAATTGCCAACTCTACGTTTGCAAACACCGATGTAATCGTAATTAATAAGGTATAGCCGCTAGCGCGAGTATAATCGGAGCTTGAATAACGACCCTATCGATTCTATCAGGCTGGGTAACGTGACGCGGGAACCGGCGTTTATTCGTAACGCGAATTTGCTAGAAAATCTACGCTAGACGCGCCAATGCTAATGCGATCCTAATCCGTTAATCGGTTTCGTATAAAACCCCGTTGGCGTGGAGTTTTTAAACGAGTCGTAAACAAGGATAAGCAGAAGGCGCGAAGAGGGTAAATTTCGTGCAACGATACGCCGACGGCGTAATGGCGAATTCTATCACGCGTGGCGCGTGTTTGGAAAACGTCGCGATTGCAATTTTAAAAAGTAATCGCGAGCAAACACGCCAGATAATACCCGAGGACAGAGGAAGCGAGATAAAATTGTATTCGCGCGTTAACATCAAGGCCAAGTAGATTCTCAATCCTGACCTAGTTGAAAAGTGCTTGGAAACGTCTGCTCGCAATCGATTCCCAAAATCCATTCAATTTTTTCCACCGTCTCATTTTCTCACCCTCGACCTATTCTCGGGCCCTGGTACGCACCACGATCCGGACGATCCGGAGGAACGGAAGAGAGCTGCTGAGCAGCAGAAGAGGGAAAAGAGGGTGGTTAGAATGGCTGCTCTTTTAATTCGAGGGTGAATCCTGCCCCGGCAGGGCCGAGTTTCCACGGGGCTGCGACGGGGGTGAGGCGGGGGACGAGCAAGAAGAAGACGGCTGAGCGTTACCCCAGGGATCTGATATCGACACCGAGCTGTAAGAATATCCGGCCCTCTTCTGATTTACGAAAGAAATCGAGCCAAGAGGTATTCCACGTTGTTGATATCGTGTTTCGCTTCGTTACGGACGCTAGTTCTGCTCGAGTGCCTTCGGAAAGGTAGCATCGTCGCGTGTCAGGCATTATCGTATTGTCAGATCCTGAGAAAGACGATCGTTGCTCCGAGTCCTTGAGCCATTTCCTTTGCATTTTCAACGCGTAATTCGCCTCTTCTTTGTTCCTTTTCTCCCATTTTCTTCCCCCCGCCACCCTTCCTTTTCCCACCTCGCGCGCGCGGCCGGCTCTACCGTTACGCGGAAAAACGTCGAATCAACGTGTCGCTTGGTTAACTTGTGTTTTATTTAACGAACTACGATCGTGCGAAAACACGTTGAGAGCGTAAAAAAACGTTAACGCAACGAGGCGCGCGATGTCCGGTCGAAACCGGTTTTTAAAAATTGCATACCGCCAGCTATATCGCGCGCGATGTTATAGCGCGACGCATCCCGTGATACGCAATCTCGAATTGCTCGACGTAATCCGAGGACCGAAAAAAAGAGGGAAAAACACGGGAGAAAAGGAGAAAGAAGAGAGTAAGGCCGGAAAAATGAGGAAAAAGAATTACGAAGTAAGTAAAATATTTATTTTAATCCACCGGCGTTACCCGTTATAACGCGTAAACCTAGCGGCGCGTTTCCGAGCGTGTAAAAAGCGGACACCGCGCGAGCAAAGTTCCTGGCCGCATCCTGAATTTCTTTCCACGGATAATAATAACGTTTCGGATAGACGACAGGGTGCGCCGCGTTTCCGGCTGGGACGCGCCTCCGCTCCTCCTGTTTCCCGTTCCCCCTCGCGAGAGCCAGAACTTTCCTACGATTTCTTTCGCGCTTTGGCAATTTCGTGCTTCCGTATCCCGAAAAAGAATCCTGCGCGAACGGTTTCTCGCGCTCGCTCGTTCGTGGCGATGTTTTTCCAGCGTCGACACGGCTCCGTTTTCGCTTTGCTCCGCTCCGCTCCTCGCCAACCCGCCCCGGCCACCGCCGCTCGCCTCTTTTCTCCCTTTTTCTCGTCCAGGCGTCGTCGTTTCCTTTCCGAGTCCCGCGCGTCGAATTCGCTCGACCATATCTTCGATGTGTTCCACTCGTTCTCCTACTTTCCGCTTTTATTATATTCTCTCTCTACCTCCGGCCACTTCCGCCCCGGGGAGGGGTACTCGTCTCTTTCCCGCTCGCCGCCGCGGCTTTTCCAGCCGCCGTAAATCAAAACTCGAAGAGAAAACGCGGCCAAACGTACGGTACGCGCGAAACCCCACGTACCGGGTGTCCCGAACGACCACACCGCCCCTCGTCGTTGCCACGCGCCGGGCAACCGGTCGGATTGTGAACGAGAATTATCATTCAGCAATCCGCTTATCGACGAGTCGCGAGTATTAACGGAGTATCGATAGAAAAATGGCCGACTCGTCAACGAACCGTCTCGAGGAAAAACGAAGGTAGCCAAAGTAGAGAAAGAGAAGGGAGATAAGGAAGGTATCCCGGAAAACCGGAGATAAATATCGCGTTGCAAGGAGGAGGGACAAGAAGCGGGTGGAAAAGCGTGCAAGAAGCGGAGAAGAGCATCCCCTGCAGTGATCGGTGAAGAAAAGAGGGTGGAATCGTGGGGTCGAATAAAATTTTACGGCCGCGAAATCGTCCAATAATTGTTACGGCTCGCTTTGATCGCGTAAAACACGTCGTAAATGTCGAAAGGGACGACCCCCTGGCCGACAGGAATTACTCTTAACCCCCTTACGGGGTATTATGCCGCATTACTGGCGATGCTGCGTTTGCGTCTGCACGCCTCAGCCGTCTCTCTTTCTCTCCCGCCATTCTCCCGGTCCTCTCGAAAATCTTATCCTTCGGCTCAGGCTGATAGTTCGGTTAGATCCACACCCCATAAAACAGCCGAAAGGAGCCATAGCTCTCGCGCAACCCGTGACGAGACTCGTCTAACGTCAGCGGTTCTAGCTCGCGCGCGTTAATTAACTTCCACTAACGATGGGAATCACGCGTTTATACCGTCCATTTTCACGTCGATTTTCCACGTTTCTTGCTTTCCAAGTACCCAACGCGCGTTTCGATTACGCGATAAACGCTCGTCGTCGCGGTACCAGCTTCCTCGTCTCCGTGAAATCTTATCGCGTTCTGCCGATACGCCGTTAGATTCCTCGCGGTGGAAGATGATCGAAAGGCGACATCGAACTTTCTATCTCGAAAGTGTCCCTCTCTCTCTCTCTCTCTCTCTCTCTCTCTCTGTCTGTCAGTCGCCAGTGGTTGTTCCGGCAAGAATAACGCGAGTGGACAAGAACGCATCCGCGGAAGGAGCGGCGAAAGCCTGGTTCCGGAAGCCGGCTCGTAAACTTCGAACTGAACGCTTGCCGCGTGCTCCTCTTCAGCCAGGCTAGAAGCAATCTCTTGGTTGAAAAAACCGCCGTTAATATATTCAAGCAAAAAGATTACACGGTGCAGAAATATCCCGACTGAGAGTCCGTGCCGCGCTTACGTGGCCTCGACTCTGCTCGTTCTTCGCTTCTCTCTCTCTTATTTCGAGATAGTCGACGCCGCGACGCGAACGAACGCCTCTTCCCCGTGTGCCAGAGCCGCGTGCGCGTCTGTGTACGCGTGTGTACGCGGCTACACCAAGAGGTCGGGCAAGATCTTTTAATGAAACGCGGATGTTAGAATGGCAGGAATGCTGCAAAATGGTCTAGGCGTGCTATGTACTCTACGTGCTACGTACACACGCGCGCGATCCGGCTCAGCACGCTCGAGTACGCGTACACGGCGCGCACACGCGGCCCGGGAAAGCATCCACGTAGAGAGATATATGTATATACGAGGAGCGAGCGAGCGAGCGAGCGCTCGGGAGAGCGTACATGGCGGCGTCTCGAGGCAAATTAAGCCCCTTGACTCCGCTTCGGCTTCGT
>NW_016907957.1:78698-109212 GCF_001483705.2 Eufriesea mexicana | reverse complement strand
TCATCGGCTATAACCTGGCTGGAAAAGCGGGCCGGGGTCTACGATTCGCAGCGAAGGGTCACCGAGGCTTAATCTGCTGCCAACGATCCGCAATGGCGAACGAGGGAATAACTCGCGATACGAATCGGGCGCGTTTAAATAGAATTCGAATCGCCGCGAAACGGCGACCGTCTTCGTGGAGGAGGAAAGGCCGAGGGGAAAAACGCGTGGTGGCCCGGGCAAACGTGCCCGGCGAGGGAAACAAAAATTCGGGGGTTGATTTCGTGGAATAAACGTCTGTGGATCCAAGCGGGATACCGCGTGCCCACGCGAGTCTCGTTCCTCCGGCGTGACCCTCGATACCGAATCGCTCGCGATGTCCCATGAATTTCGCATTAAAATCTGCTCGTTTCTCCTCCGAGTGTATATTTGTTATTTCCTGGCTGGAAAAATCCTGCTGAGCTGCGGAGTATTTCCTTCGGAGTTCTCGTCCGGGGAACAGAGAGAGGAGAGAGAGAGAGAGAGAGAGAGAGAGAGAGAATGTTTCCTCCATCGTTCCTTTTTCAAAGGGTGGGAGCGAGCAGCACATCGAGCAGAAGGAAGAGGGGTGAGGAGAGAGGGCTAGCTGGCTGGTAAGCGAGAGGAGTGAGGGCGACAGGGGTAGAGCGACGTTCCTGGGGGTGGAGGCGCAGGAGGCAACGTGGCGTATTGATCGAGTGGCTCTCGCGTCGACCACCACCGCTTTCGAGCCACCCGGTATAGGTAAGCGTCTGCGTTCGTATTCCTAGACGAGGATTCGCGCGTGTGTCGCAACGTCGTTCCAATGCACGCGAGTACACCACGCCGCCGACCTATCGTTTATGTATCCCCCGTAGTCACAGGGTGATTCAAAAATTAGATTTCATCGGAATTCCAGACCCAGACGTTTTCTCCAGGTGGAAGAAGAGCCACGGAATTACGCGCGTAACGAAATAAATTACCGCTGCCTGTAACCCACGGGAACCCGTACATACGAAATATCTTCACCCTCTGTCCCCGAGAGTTTGCTCTTCGACGACGTTGTCCTCTTCGAAGCATTTTAACGGTGCACGTACAGACGGTCGCTACTCGGAAATCGCAATTCCGCCGAAACGTTACTCGTCGAAACAACGACGCTCGTCAACTTCGTCCCCGGTACCATCGACCGCGCCTTCGGGGATTGCCGATCCTTCTCTAAATATATCTTTGACGTTTGTCAACTCCAGAATCAGCGTGCACGTACACGCTGCTGTGTACACGGATACGCGCGTAGATCCAGGCGCGTATCCGCGGTGCACCAAACTGTACGCGAGTGTGCTTCGTGTGGGGAGGACAAGAGGCAATGGTCAGAAAATAACTCAGTCGGCGTGTTCCCATGTGCACCGCTGTCCGTGTGCGTACCCGTGGCTGTGGGCGTTGAAAACACCATGATCTATGGTGCGCGCATCCTACGAATAACGCGGTGACACTTGGCCTGGAAAATCTCCGAAGCGTATTCGCATGGACGGGCAGAGTTTTGCAGGTGCTCGCAAAATCGTAGCGAGAATTCCGAAGAATTTCAAAAGTTCCCTCCGACTATGATTTGAAAATATATTTCCTAACGAACAGTCGTTTTCGAGCTTCGTCTTTACTCGGGACAGAGGACAGATTTCGAAGAATCGAGGGAAAACGCCGATTTTGGAACGTCTCTTATTAATTCTCGACCAGACGAAGATTGGTCAGCGGGAAGGGACCAGGCGATTTTTACGATAAGTTTTACAACCGGGAAAATCATAAAACCCGAACTCTGGTAGGTTCTGAAATTTTCCACGTAACCGACCAGTATCCCTTTTCACGGATGGACAGTATACGGAGACTTTCGCGTTTCATTTTCATGCCGGTGACTCCCGCGGGTGTCATAAACGCACGCCTCGCGTCGGTGCATCACCATTGGAAAAACTACCCTCACCTTTCCGTCTCGCCCCGATTCGCTTTCCGGCTAACGAGACGAACCCTCGCGCCTCTTACGCGCCTAACACCGACAACCCACGCTAACCGTATCGATGATAAAAACTTCGTCCCGAGGGACAATCTCGTTATCCTCGCCATCTATAAACTAACGCGAAACTTTCCTCTCGGAACTCGTTTCGTCCGGAAGAATTAAAAAGCGACCAAAAGGTGTCTCGGTACGAGCAGGTCCGTAGCTTCCCGGTCCGGTTACCCGAGCAACCGACGGAGAACCTCTGAGGGAAAAAATGTTAGCGCAAATGAATGGTGCAGTGTTAACGTTTCGCGAAGCAGGTCTCGCAGAGGCTGCGAATTTTCCGTGCCTTCCGATTACAAGAATAGGAAAAGGAAGGGGGAGGGGGGAAAAAAAAGGGAAAAAATGGGATAATACGGTTCTTCGCGGAGACTCTAATGGAGCTATAGAGATCGGGCATGGCTTCTAGAGGGACTAGAGAGGGTAATCCGTCCCTGAGGAAGGGTGGACCGACGCCACTGTCGGCTCAGCTTCATCCCCGCCAGCCGCTCATCGAAGGGGAGGGCAAGGCGCTCGATATCAAATGGTCGAAAAAGCATCGTGGAAGTATCGAGGTCGAAACCGTCGCTACGAAATACGTTAATCCGCGGAATCTCACGGCCGAACAATTTTTCAATTTACCCTGCCCACGGCGATTAACCGCGATGGAAACGATAACCTTACGAACGTTCGCCGCAGCAACGATCAATTTAATTCTTATCCGATTACTCTCGAACGGTTAGCTCGTGGAACGAAGCTCTCGCGGCTTGCGAGCGAGAGGCGTGATTACAGCGGCGTGGAAAAATTCACCGCTCGTTACCGGAAGTGCGTAGCGATGATATTAAAAATTTGCGTGCCGCGCGAGAACACGTACGCGTATGCAGGCAGGCGCGTTGCGCACGTAAACGCAACCCTCTTTTGCGGCTGCAGAGACATTTTTCTCGTGGCATCCCTGTGTATGCATAATGCATGCAGCCAGGATGCCGCAGACTCTTTACGCGTCGAGAATTCGAAATCGTTCGTCGCGAAAATTCTACCTATGGGAGAAGCCACCCGTTCACTTCTGCAACAACTGCCTCTGCTATCCACGAGACCCCGTATTCCAGTTCTCGAATTATCCACGTACGGCGAACGCCTTTAACCGGCGGATCTCTCGAACGAATTGGAAAAGAGGAGAAAAAGAAACGGGGGTGGCGGGGAGAAAAGAGAAAATAAAAAAGAGGAAAAGTCGTATGTCGAATATTCGTGCCGTGCGCGGGAAACATTAACCGATATCAGTTATTTTCACTTTCCTTTCGGGCAATTTTTGCGGAATGTTTATTCCGGCAGATAAAATCAACGACTGCTACGATTTCTGTTCTGCTATCGCCGTTTTCGCGCACAGCAGCAGTTAGAAAATCAGTTGCGATAGGAGCGAGGAATTAAAGCAGGGCCGTGATACGAGGACCGGGGCGCCCCGTACACTCGAAACGTCATATTCGAGCGCGGTCGCCGTTTCTGTACCAGACACACGGGACCTGTTGCTGTCGAGTTTACGGTGTTTTTACGAGCGACGTTACAGCCACCCCTGAGTACGGGGGCTGAACACACCCTCCCCGCAGAAACGATATCCCTCTTCTCATTGCCAGTACCTCTATGCGAACGCTAGAACGGGGAAAAGAGAGGAACAGAAACCGAAACGACTATCCGTTTATCTCTTCCCCTACGACACACACACACACACACACACACACACTCTCTCTCTCTCCTATTCTCGCCAGAAACGAACGACCCGACGAATAATCACTCGGATCTTCGCTTCGCGATGAAATCGGAATTACGCGTTAGTAGAGCGTAGAGCGTGGGATAGCGAAATGCGATTTACGAGGAAAGAAATGCGAAGGAAAGGGTAATATACGTGCGATAGTGTGTATCGCGAAACACACGAATGGCGGACGCGCGTGGTTATCCCGGATTCGCCTGTCTGGTCTCGAGCGATTTCCCGAAGATGAAACTCGGGAGCAAGCGAGTCACGTCGCCGGGAAGAAATTTCGGTGGAGAGCAGTGGATAGGAAGGCTGCGAGAAAAGTCGAAGGGGAGATTCGGTGCGGCTGACTTCCGACGACGAGACAGTGCCGCGTATATGGAGGGTCGGTAGAAACAAGCGGTAAGTTTAGCGAGAGTCGAGAAAGTTTCTGCTCGTCGTCGGCACTGGCTACGAAACTTTCCAACTACCGAGTTTTGTCTCGCGCAATTAGAAGTTCCCTGTATTATTCATAGCTAACGTTGCTCTTCCTCGTTCCACGCTTCCTTCTCTCCTTTCCTATCTCTCGGCTCCACTTCTTCTTCAGTAGCTTCTTCTTCTTCTTCTTCTTCTTCTTCTTCTTCTTCTTCTTCTCTTCTTCTCTTCTTCTTCGCGCCGTTCTCCACCTTGGTTCGTCGCGCTAGTTCGGCACTGGATGTACCGGCCCGGCTGTTCTTCGTAACGCGCAAAACTCAAAGACCACCACGAAGAGGCGCAAGTCGCGCACGGTTCATGAATTTTAATGAAATCTGCAGCCAGAGATGGAAGCTCTTTCGTGTTTCTCCCTGTCCTTCCCCCGCTCCCCGCTTTTTTCTCTTTTATTCTCGCGCATACGCGCGCGCCTGTTGGCGCTCTTCGTCCTGATCTATGCCCTTTACGTGCTACTCGATATTCGCCGCAACATCCCGCGCCTTCTTTCGCAGCCATTCCACACCCGCGAGACCCCAACCCCCCGCATGGTATTCCCGCGTCGGCCATTAACGGAATTCGAGACATCGAAATTCTAATCGCATTCGCGGCCCGCGTATACGCCTTACCGACGATCTATCGGATAACCGTAACGCTAATAAGATAGCGCGCGCGCGAGCTGCTTAGGTCGACGGAAGAACCGCGTGGAGAGCGCGTGTGCCCCCGATCGGGTATATCGGACCGATTGCCAGCAACGATCGGTTAAACGGCGTGCTCTCGTTCGATCGCGAAGCAAGTCTCGCGATAAAGCCGCCGGAACGTTGGACGATCGATCGATTAACGACAAACTAACCCGCACGCTATGCAACGTCGCGTTACACTCCCGACGATGCTCCCGTTCGTCGTACACGCCGACGATTCGACCCGTGATAAAATTATCCCGATACGCTTTTCCAATGACAGACGTGCGCGATGTTCGGATCAAGGACGAGCTGTCACTCTCTTGTCATCTTGCACACCGACGGAATCGAAATGGAATTAAATTAACGATAACGGTCGCGTCTGCATGTACGGCACGTAATAAAAGTACGCGTACCAGCGCCGCAGCCTCTACTCACCCCGCTGCGAACGCCTCTGTGCATCATCACCGAGTGGAAGACATCGCGTGTGTTGGATCTTGCGCGCCGAAACGAGACACGACGATACTTATTTCGTGCCGAGAAGCACGCGGTTATTGTTATCCCCGATGGTGGGATGCCATTCAACCGTCACCTCGCGCATCCAACCCCTCGAACGAGGCGCCGAAGCGATAGGAAGCCGTCGCGATTCCGCGATACGCGCGAAGAAATCGCGTGTTCCCTCGCGATACGTATCGGTGGAACACGGCCGGTCATCGATCACCGGAGGAAGAGGCTCGGATCGAGGAGCGGAGAGTCGTGAAACGAAAGGGGAACCGGAGAAAGAAATCGATGACCGGTAAAGGGAAACTGATTAGGATTCGAAGAACGAGAAGACGATGAATCGGAGAAAAAAGGGCAAGGTTATATTCCATCGAGAACGAAAAGGGCCTAACGATCCACGGTACGAGCTTCTCTTCGCCCCATGCAATCTCCATAGAATTACCATACGATTAAGAGAATACCGACCTCCGGTGTACGTACACTGGAGCCAACATTAGCCCTCGAGAGTCTTCCAATTAGCCTCTCGAAAGATCGTTCTTCTCCCGTCTATATAGATCGCGCCATAGTTACCGGAGAGGACACAAGATCTCGGATATAGGCGAGTCGGGTAATCGGAATAAACGTAAGCGATGGGCCCACGTTGGGGACCAGACGCGAAAGCGGAAAGTCGCATTTCGTCGCGGGGCACGCGACTTGTCTTTGGCTGTTTTCACCCCCCGTGTCCCGAGAAATCGAAGCAACCCCGCCGAGATTCGGCTTTCCGGGGCCCTATCGAGAGATACGCGCGTACCGCCGTCGAGGCGTTATACCTCGCGGATTAATTAACGGCGACAAAAGCCGAAGCCTTAACGGAGGGTAGCGGAGGACGCGCGTGTGGGCCGGGCCGACGTGCACACGCAGGCGCGTGTAAAACACGCGAGAGCACGTACGCGCGAGTAGAAGAGAGTATATCGCGTCGCGGACATGGCGGTACTCCCGCCGCGTTCTCCTCCTTTCTTTCTCCACCTTTCTCTCTGTCTTTCGGTTTACGAGCTTATTTTACTGGATTTTTATGATATAACGTACCCGCACCTAGCTCGAGCCCGAAGTTTATAGGTTTGCGAGATTTTATCGTGGCGTAACGTATGGTTTGTTAAATCGACCCCCTGCGCAACACACGCGTGCCCGCCGATTCATGTACGAGCACACTCGAACACGCACGATGAATTCCGCAAAGGGGCCTCTTGCCGGTAGATATTTATCGCGCGGTACGACGACCCAAGTGGATCGCTTGTTTATTTTTCCAAACCCTTTCGAGCTTTTCGTTTCCCGGCTCCGACCAACGGCGAAGCTCTCCACCGCCTCGTTCTTCCACGCTCGCTGACAACGTCGTCCAGCGACCGCGCACTCGTGATTAACAATGGAAACCCGCGAATCGCGATCGCGTCGATAACGCAGTCCGAGCGTCGCGTAGCGTCCCGACGTCTAGCTCGGAGCATGCCGATAGAACCGCGACGCGCGTTCACGCATTCCCGCGCTTTATAATATTTCCACGGGTGTAGAACGACGCGTTAATTGCAGGTTCAGCGGCGTACTACGAGATCGGGATGGGGATCGCTATCGATCAGATTGCGAAAGGGTGAAGGGAGATCCTTTGGCGAGGGCGATGACCATAACGACGACTTCCGGTCAGTAACTCCGCGCAATTAAAGCGACTTAAGTGCAATTCCGTTAACGGGACAGCCAGTGTAACTGTCGTGTACGACTTGACAGCACAATGCCTGCTCGTCGCTCTCTCTCGCGTTTTCTTTTGTTCCTCCGGTATCGTTACTCCGCCGCTCGGCTCGCTACGCGTCTTCCTGCTACTTTTTCCATTACGCTCCCGAACGAAATCGAAGCTGCCGTGTGTACACACCTACGGCGTAGAGTCCGCTCCGAGATGGAGCGTAAGGTTGCGCCGAAAATACCAACGATGCAAGGTTATCTCCTACCCTCGCGTATTTTTGGATCTTCCCTTCTTCCCGCCTCTTCCGCTTGTTTTTCCCAACAATAACGCCTACGCTGGCCCTCGTTAATAAATGCCCGTGTATCTTATCTACGGCCAGGCATTACGGTAACATTATTGCTTGATAATGCAATAAGCTTTTATCTTCGCCTATAAATATACAACGTATTGCAGCGAGTATATCGCGGCTGTTTCGCGCAGTTACGATCCGCGTCCCGAGTACACTCGTCATCCGTGTATTTTCTTTCCAATTCGATGATTACCCGTCGAAACCGGTGATAATTTCTCCCGTTCGGAAATTAAACGCCGAGATTACCGAGAGTTCCTCGTTCTTTTACAGCCGTATGAAAGTTAAACGCGATTATCGTCGTTACGCGACTCATCCTCCTCGTCGTCGTCGTCGTCGTTGTCGACGCGGTCGTGGGTCGAAGAGAGAAACACGGGAATAAACGCGAGAGAACCTTTTTCCCGTGGTAACAGGAACCCGGCGTGAAACGTCTTGATAGTAAGTAAAAGCTCTCACCTCGACGTCCGCGAGTAAATATACCGAAGCTCGGTGCAACCTTAAAAACTTTTCGTAATAAATCAGTGCACAATACGACAGGCTGGAATCGGACAAATCTCGTTAGTCGAGTCGAAGAAGTTTGTGCCGAGAGAAGGAGAGAGAGAGAGAGGGAGACGGAGAAAGAGAAAGAGAGAAAGAGAGAGAGAGAGAGAGAGCAGAAAGGCCGGTTCACCTTGGTTGCTGGAACCCATCTGCATGCGGGGACCACGGATGAAGAAGAGAGGTGAAAAGGATAAACGAAGGAGAAGAGGAGGAGGAAGAAGAAGAAAAGGAAATCGAAGCTAGGGGAACGACATTCCAACTGGGGTCGGGATGGGAAGCGTCATCTCTTGGAAAACCGACGCTACCTTTCTATACGTGTTTCGCCAACCGCTGTGCACAACTGGCGCCGCGGCGGCTAAATCTCGTCGATCGGAATATGGCCGCCGCCGCCGCCGCCGCTGCCGATCGCGTCCCCCGGTTTCTTCCCTCCCTTTTTTTTTCTCCCCCCCCGGGATAATTAATACCGCCATAGGTTTTCCCGCGGATGGAAAAATCTGCGCGAGAATGGACGATGGAAATAATTAGAACGAGGCTCCGCTGGCCGGAAAATTTCTCCGCTGGAATTATAAAACGGGCGGCGATCAGATAGCAGGAATCGCGCAAACGCGGGAATATTTTAATCCCGATCCGCGATATAACTTCCGTAAATCAGATTACAGCGAATAGCGCGTTAAATCATAATGTACGGGCGCGTATTACGTCAAACGAGTAAATTACATTATTAATTCTTCAAACGCGATGCTTCGCTTAGCGGCTGTCTCTGTGACGAAGAAACATTACGAATCGCTAATGCCGGCGCTGTTAATTGTAATTGATTGCAGCCATATCGGAACGCACCGCCGAGATTTCATCCTTCCCTGCGAAGCTTCGGATAAAAAAATAAATTGCGGATAAATAGGAAATAAATCTCGCGGAAAACGTTATAGCCGGAAAATTATAAGGGACCGGGAATTTTTAATACGTGCGCGTGTGCAGCGGGTAGAAAAAGAGCGCAAATACGGCGAGTTTTATGCGTTTAAAAAGAAGAAAGAGAAAAGGAAAAAAGGAACTCTATGCTTAAATCTCCATAACGTAGCGTGTAGAATCGCGTGAGACAAACAAATATGCGGAACGTTGCGCAAGCCTTAATTAAAGTGAGCGCCGTCTAATTAACGTAGAACATACAGTTTACTCTTATCGGAACACGATGTTCATTAGGAAAATTGTAGACTGGCCCGCTAATTACTTTTCAAACGTATCAATAAAATTGGACACGCGCATCAACGCAGCCGGGTAGCTTCGTTTATATCTCGTTAAGGAGCAAACGATTGAAAGGTTATATTTCACATTTACATGAAATCGCTATTTCTAGCCGTTGCTTAAAACGCGGAAACGCGAGTCCGGCGTTAGCGAACCGCGAAATAGGAGTAATCCGTAAAACGCTTCATCCTTCACCGGCAAAGAAACCGTGTAGTTAATTCGAATTCGAGATTACGGGGGGAGAGAGAGAGAGAGAGAGCTGCGATACTACCGGGGTGCAAGGTTCACTTACGAAAACACTTACGGCGTGGATGTGTGAAATAAAACGGAATTACCACTGGAAGGCGGCCAAATTGAGTATGGATTTTTAATTGTTACGGCGAAACGCGACCGCGGCAGCGTCGTTTCAGAAATACGGAATCGAGAGTAATGCGGTGCCGCGCGTCGATGCGACGCAGTCTCCGCGTCGGTTTAATTAAATGACGATAAATCGGACGAAACGGGGATAATTTTACAGAATTTTGATAGAAAAATTTTCGAGCATTCTTTTCGATGGATTTCGAGCTCCGAGGTTATTATACCGCGCGTATGTACCGGATTCGCGTCGATAGCGACGAGAATATTTTTAGGAGGCCACGGTACGTGACGTGGACGATTATACCATCGCTGTGAACAACTTTCCGAAGAAAAGGTTCGTGTGCGTCGGAGGAGAGAGAGAAAACGGATTAGGGGTTGGTCGAAAGGCGGGTTCGAGAAATCCCGCGGATTTTCGGCTCTTCCTCTCTCTCTCTCTCGCTCTCTGCTGCTCTTCCTCTCCGCTACCCTTCGGGATCTTTGTACACCCCATGGGAAATTGGCCTAAACGGGGTTGTCCAAAACAGGTTTTCGAAGATCATCGCGTTTCGAAGAGTAGCCGTGCTTCGAATGACCGCGTGACAAATGGTTGCTCCGAAACTGCCACGCTGCGTTGGGGGACTATCGGCCTCGTATCGGATGATACGACGTATTCAAAGGAGAATATAGTCTATCAAAGATGAACCTACGGCTAGAGAGGAGAAGAACGATTCATTTTCCGTTTCGATACGCGCCACGAACATATAACGTCGTAAAAGCCAGATTGTTTCGCGGGAAACGCGAAGGGAGGAAGGTTAAAAGATAGGAAAAAGATCGAATCGCTGGAAGAGTACTATAAAAATCAAATGTAACATTCGTAATGTCGGCACAAGCTGTTACGACGTTTATCGGTTGCGAATAAAAGGAGAGAGAAAAAATGTGGAAAGGGGAGAAATCTGACTTGGTACGGTCCTGATCCGAAGTTATCCGAGCTCCGCGAGAGAGCCGATTATATTAAATGGCTGGTAAAACGGTCTGCTTAACATAGCGTTTATCTGCTCCTCTTGGTTTTAGTACTTTTTCACTGCCTCGTCAGCCATTGCCCATAAACTCTACTACAAGCCTTGCCTCTTTTTCTCTCTTCATCCCCCGTCGCTTGCTCTCCGCTACCCTGTACATTTTTCTCTGTACCTTCGTCTGACCTACGCGTACACGCGCGCACCCATGTGTCTGCGCGAGAACGCGCGTGTATACTTAGCGCGACTCATAAAGAATATAGAACCATTAAAACGACTCATCCTCTTGAGTGTGCTCATCATACTTTGACGCCTTTTTTGTTTACATAAATCCCCTTTACGTTCCCGACTCTGTTTCACTTTCCGTATCAGTCGTCGAAAGAGCTCTTTCATGAATGTAATTACGGATGACCGTTCGAGTTCAGCCGAATGTTTTGCCAAACGTTCGTCCAAACGAGTACTAGCGCCGATATATGTGCGACACGCTCGCGTGATATTTTACGTGGCAGACGTTCGTGAAAAGAAAACATTCGTAAAAAATGCAAACGACCGATACGTAATCAATAATTACGACAGCCTTGAATTCTTAATTATCCAGTTACGATACAATAGGAAGAGACGTGTATGTCTGTTTCTCTTTCGAGGTATATACACACGCACGTAACCACGATACGTCGTGGAACAAACGTTATTTCTCCGAAAGGGGAAATCCCTTCGAGCATGCAAATAGGAAAAATGGCTAAACCCTATGGAAATAGAAATTTCATTAACGACTTTGCCTCCTAACCTACGAGACGAGCATCGGTTCGGTGACGAGCCGCCGCTTTTTCGAATTTTATCAAAGGAACGTATACAACCGACGTCGTACGTGGAATGTCGTCGACTTGGAACCCTCGACCAGCACAATACCACCCTCGCGGCGAGAAGGAAGAAAACTAGCCGAGTCGCTGGGAAAGGGAGGAACGAGAGAGAAAAATAGTGTGTAGATATACACATATACTTACAGCGGAACGACGTGAAAGAGGGTGGCTTAGCATGAGGGGCGTGGTGGCCGCACCACCCCCATCAAACGACCAGGCAGAAACTACTTTTGGGGTAGCCGACCCATACACCTCCTTCTCCACCTCCCCCCTCCACCACCCTCCTCCCCACCCACCGAGGCAGCTCGAGCCAAGCCGGCCACCCCTCGCACCCCAAAAATAATTGCGCGTTTCGTGGTCTCTTGATCCGCGCGTAAAAGTAATCCAAACATCGCATAAAAATTATGTTTACGAGTTTCGAATGGGCGCAGGGGTCGACCCTGTAGGGTAGACGACACTGCACCACACGCCGAATAGGTATCAACAGTCTCTCTTCCTCTCTCTCTCTCTCTCTCTCTCTCTCTCCCCCTCCCTCCCCCGACGCTCCTCGTCTAGATAGAGATCTCTTTCTAGGAATTTCTTGGATTGTTTAGAACTCGCATGCGAAGCACCGGCGTGGGCGCGCGAGTTACGAGGTGATCGTACCGTACTTTTATGGAGTGTTCGCTTATCTCTTAGTGGCGTCTATGTAATCGGCAATTATTCATCGTAATTTTTGAGAGGCGGTGATTACTAACGTATAACCGGATTATCGCAGCCACGAGAGCATTAGTAACGATAGGAGACATTTTCCCTGCAATTTCCAGTGTTTTCTGTGTGTCCGTAAGTCGATGTTTAGTTCAATTAGTCAATTCGGAGACGAATATAAATTTGAACGGGAAATATCATCGATACACGATACCTTCGAGAAAAGAGTTTGATCGAATAATATGGTAAATAACAAGTAACAACACTCACCTGTTTTCTCCTTGATCTCGCACAGGACCGAAAATAAGGCTGGCTTCATTCTGTGACAGTTTAATGTATGCTTTCTGAAAAAATAAAAGATAAACAAGGTAAATTACATGGAATCGATGGAATAATCGACTAGAGATTTATATCGCGTGATATCTTACGTATATGTCGGAGTAAAATAGAAATTCGAAAATATTTTGAAGCGGAATACGACATATTTGAACGTAACGAGCACAAACATTTTGACAAACTTGTACAATCGTGTACCAATAATGCGAAGATAAACGGCGTCTTATCGCGTACTTGGACACCTATATACAACTTACGTTATAGCTTGCCATTACCAATATACCTACTTATATTCATCGCTTGAACGGTTAGGTTAACTAAAATTGCAAAGCATCGAGGAGATAATGTTTCCGCGAAAGAAAATTTGTACGTAAGACGTTTGGAAAAGAAGAACATAACCTGTACTCGTCGTTACTTCTTGTCATTAATAAATACTCGGAGGCGTAATAAAAAAGATATATATATATATACTGGTGAAATCGATGATAATTCAACGTTATAAAAATATATTACGAAGAAAAAGACGTATCGAAGAGGTAAACGAGAAATTATGAAAAAGAGTGATGCGAAAAGTTTAAAAGTAACGATACATCTTAGAAGTATTAAAAAATGGCGGCTGATCGGATCACGAATGGGACCAACCTCGCTTGCGCCTCGTCCAAGCTCTGATCAGTGATGTTCATAATTTGTTGAAGAATTTCACTGATGTCCTGTTTTCTGGCTTCAACCGCCTGATCGGGACCTTGTGTCGCAGATCCATCTACGGGTCCCATGCTACCGTATCCGGCGGTATTTTGGGCCCCCTGGCCCTGATTACCTCCCATCAAACCAACACCTGATCCTCCGTGTTGCAGCATCCTGCCAGTTTCATCCATCAACCGTGGACTACAGCACTAAGAATATTATTCGCCGCCTTTCCTTCTCCGCTTTTTTTGTTTCCGTCGCAAGAGTGAATTTGTTCACACAACACTCGCGGATGTATATCGTATACCAGGTGTCGCGAAAAAACACGACTGTACAAACAACCGTCCCGCTCTTTCACTTTATGACGACTTCTGTATCTCGAGGAAAATATGTTTCACGCACGTGTTCTATCTCTCTCTCTCTTTCTCTCTTTCTCTCTCACTCGTGCGACACTTCATATGGAAGCCCAGGCAGGCATGCACTTGCAAAAATATAATTTTTCATGAATAATGTACCAAATTCCTTGAGAATACGAAGGGATCTGTGAGTATAGGAGACCTCCGTAATGCGCCGTACGGTCGGCTTGGAGGTTATGCCGCCGTGGCCTTTGTCTCTTACGTATCGTTTGGCGTTTTAACTTGCTCTTGCTCCTCTTTCCCGATCTCGCTCGCTCTCTCGCTCTCTCGCTCTCTCGCTCGTTCTCTCTCTTTCTCTCGCTCCCTCTCTCTCCCTCGCTCGCTCTCTCGCTTGTTCGTTCGCTTACTCACTCTTTCGCTTTTCCTTTTTCTCTTTTCTTGCTATCTCTATCTTTCTCGTTGCCCTTCGTTATCCTTTTTACTTCTGTTTGCCCCTCTTTCGTTCGTTCCTTGTCTCACTCTTATGTATTTCCTTTGCTCGTTTAAGAACACTCACGTTGCGTCTAATAATCGGTTTCCAGTTTGCTGTATACACTATAGAGACGATGAAAATGGTGCCTTCGGCAGCTTTAAACTTGACGGATTGTCGGATTTTACGTATACGCGGTTATGTCGACGGTCGGCGTCGCACCCGGCCCGCACTCCCCTTTCACTCGTTCTTTCCTCTGCTCAGCAAGGATACTTGTACAAGCTGAGGAAAATCGGCGTTCTTCGAGCCATCCGCGCACGGACGTCACACACCAACTCTCCGCCTTACAAGGCAACGCGCGGACCGACCGTTTCTGTCGCTCTTTTCACTCTTCTCGGCCACGAGCGACTGCTACGCTCCTGATACACACGCGTGTTCGTGCGTTCGTGTGTGCATCCAAGCTTGGTGTGCGTACGTGCGTGCGCCAATCGGCGGCCATAATAGCCACCTCGACCAATCAGAACGGCTGATTCATTTCCTTCTTTCTTCGTTTACAGACTTTTCCTCACTCGCTCTCGCATGTTATTGTCCGCGTGCGCATCCACTTTATTTATGATGCGATTTCGCCGCTTTTCGTAATCCCATTCTCTTAACCTGTATCCGTGAACTTCAAATTTTCACAAAGTTTCATGTAAATATCTCAAAACTAGCTTATCGAAACACTAATCCTTAGATCGAAAATGTAAGCATTCGTGAAACAACGCAACGTCTTGCACCTCATATTCCAACAGGCGCAAACTCCGCCCATTCCTCCAACTTTTTTTTTTTTTCGTCACTAATATTAAATCGTCAATTTCCGCGTCATTATTATGTACTTTTATTAAAATATTAAACAAAACTAAATATTTTATCGTGCTTGAACTTTACTGAATGGTATATACGAAATGAAGGTACTACGTACTTGAGAAATGTAAATTATGAGTACGCCAATGCGCAAGTGCATCGTAAAAACATGGCTACATTGTCAACTATTTTTATAACGCGAGAAAATTCGTGTATATACTTGTAATATTTTGTGATATTTACGTTTAGATATTTTAACGTTAACATCGAAGTACAAAAGGACATCTTTTCGTATTATTATTTGAAAAACAATTTATATACATTAATTACAATATTTACTAACATAACAATTAAACACATATTTATGGACATAACATTTCATGTCCTGTTCGAAATCTGAAAGTTGATACATATTTCAGATTTGAAGATTTACAAATAATGCGATTGTATTTCATACTCCAGCTAAATATATACATAACTTTGACATTGATTTGCATAAACACCAATAAAATTTTGTAATATAAATTTATATTACTTTATTTTATGATCATTAGTTTGTAATATATCAATAATATAATTTTTATAAAATGAATTATGAAAGGTATTATGACAAAAGAGGATATGGAAATTATGTTGTACATTTTGCTAACAGTAACGGATTAAATGAGGATACAGTTATGAACCTGTTTTCTCGTTTTGGTAAAGTTGTGAATGTAAACAATCGTGGAAAAAGTTATGGGTTGTGTTTTGTGAGCTATGGAAGTCTTGAAGATGTCAAACGGTGCATTGCTGGTTTTGAAAATGATAAAGTTATTAAAATTTTGCCACATATAAATAAATTTAACATTAACGGTGGAAAGAAACACAAAAATAAAAACAAATCTATGTTTACAAAAGAGTTTGTCGATCAATCAATGCACATGACCTCCAGTGGAAAATATAAATCTGAAGACCAACAGTCGGACAAGGAATCTAATTCAAGTATCACATATAAATTGAAAAATTCAAATTCGTCAAAAATTAGTAGTGAAAATTTAACTTCAGAGGACAAAATATTTGATGAAACAAAAATTCCACCTTTGATGCCTATTGATAGAAAATATACAAGAATTCATAGAACTTCTATGCCGTCCACCAAGTTTGTTCCAGCAGAAGAAGTAATTGTAGCTAATATTCACCCATGTTTAAGTATACATTATATATTACATCTTTTTGAAAAACATAATCCAATAGCAATATCAAAGATGATGACTACAGTAAAAACTGGAATATCATATTGCCATGTTTATTACAAAACATACGAAGAAGCAAATGCAACTACAGAAGAATTTGATAAGTGCTCTTTATTTGGGAAAAATCTTATTGTTCTAACATCATGTCAATTAATGAAGGAAGCCTCGCAATTATAATATTTAACGATTTTTAATTATGATTTATGACTGATTTTATTATTACTGAACTATGTAATATAACACAGACAATATCTGCATGAATTTTTGTCCTAAAGATTTTTTTTTTTTCTTCAACTGTGATTTTTAAGTATAATTAAATTTTGTTTTTAATTTAAGGAAATTATGATACATGTCTATTTGCCTGACAATATCATCGATAATCTATGCTTTACAATATCTGTACATTTCATAAACATTATTATTTTTAATGTATTGTAATACTACTAATTTTACATCATTTATATACAAGATTGGAAATATTTCTGTTTTTATTAAATTTTATAAAAGTTTTATTTCTTATATAATTATGATACTAGTACTTTTATAAAATTATTTTATAAATTTAATATAAAATTTATTAAGTTGTATAAAATTGTATACTTTTAATAAACTCAATGAAGTTCGGCAATGAGTTTGCGCGTTAGATTATAGTCTCTAACCTATATGTTAAAATACGCGGTTCTTCGTTGGCTGTAACTTGTTATTTTCTAACATTACATTTCATTTACATTGTGGTATTACGTGTGTGCATTGTGAGAAATATGCAGTTAAAAATGTCTAAACCATTTAATCAACGTTTTGTGAAACAGTTATTGCAACAAGAAAACGAATTCATTTCAAAAATATTTTCAAAAATGCCATTGCCTATGTCTGAACTAGGTAAAAGTATTAAAAGCTAACATAACCTTAAAAAATATTTACAATAAACTAATCAAATTAAAATTTTATTAGTTTCAGATGACAAAGATAAGATAGTTACATATAATAAAAAAAGCACGTCAGAAGGTTCTTATTTCTAGCTATTTCTGTATAAAATGTAATTTAGCTTATTTTAAATTGTTTATTTCATATTTTGCAGGTAATATTTTTCCAAACTTAACTGGAAAAGCAAAGAGAGCGCAGACATTCGAGGAACTACATGCTAAATTAGAGGGATTAAAAAATGTTAAACGATTAGGATATCAAGAGAAACAATTGAAAAAAAATTTGAAAACCAAAATAAAAAAGATATCGAAAAAAAAAAAGCAAGTAACACAAAATAAGGTAGCAAAAACGGAACAGAATGTAACTGGTATATCTAAAATAAAAAAAGAAGACAGCGAAGTACCAAAAATTCCAAGACCAAAGCCAGTATTTAATTCGGAAGGTAAAATGGTATTTAGCAAATTTGATTTCTCTGAAATTGGGACAAAAAAAAAACCTCCTAAAAAGGATGCAAAAAAGATGTTGCTCGAGTTGAACCAAAAGAAAGAGAAATTAAAAGAAATGGAACGATCGGGTGAAACAGAGAAAGCAGAAGAAATTAAAGAAAAAGATGCATGGAAGACTGTTTTGGCAAAAGCCAGTGGAGACAAGGTAATAAAGAAATGATTGAAAATTTTTTTGGACAACTTTCAAAATTTTATAAAGTAACAGGTTAAAATGGTAGCTTTTATATTAAACCCGTGTAATATTTTTTGATAGGTGAAAAACGATGCAGATTTACTTAAACGAACATTAAAGAGGAAAGAGAGTCAGAAGAAACAGAGTGCTAAAAAATGGAAATCTAGACTAGAAAATGTACAGAAAGGAGTTCAAGAAAGACAAGAAAAACGGCAGGATAATATTATGAAAAGAAAGAAAGAAAAGAAACTGAATAAGTTAAAAAAAGCAGCTAAAAAGGGACGAGTAGTATCTGGATTTTGAATGTATCATAAAGAATTATAGATAGAATATAGTTATATTCTGCATAATTTAATTAATTCTTTTTTATGTTAAGAACAATTCAAAATATATGTAAATAATAACAGACATTCGTGAGAACATTTTTATCGATATCGGAGTACAATAGAACTGTGTTTACTTATTTTTATATTTATATAGTTTGGTTATTTACATCTTATATATATGTATGACAATATTTAATATCAACAATTATAAAATCTATTTTAACATGTACGCGTTGAAGTATGAATTTTGTAAAATCCGAATGTAAGTCTTATGTACACAATGCGATTGTTTATTATCATTTATTTACATACTGTGATTCTTGTTTGTACATTGTGTTAACAAATTCTTATTTACACTAATTTAATGTAGTGTACATTATATCATTTATCTTTTATGACGTAAAAAGCAGCCTGTCTATAGAATGTTGTACAGCTAGTCAGTATAAAATTTACTCGTTAATTTTGAATACACGTGCAAAACATTCTCCAGAGACGATACGTATTCGATCGTTTAATGTTTTTATATTACAAATTATTTTTTGTTGCGGCACTTCCGATGATATATCTTCATGATTTATTCAAGATCTTGAAATCGAATCAGATCAATTTCGTATATTGTAATTGTTCGTAATATATATCTCTTTATAAATCCTTTAATAAATTATGGGTAAGTCGAGGACGAGAGCTTCGATGTAGCCGCCCTCTTCCACCTCCTGCTAGGTATCTCCAAGAGCAGAAGATACAGCGTTAGCGTGTGTCAATGCCGTCCATAGAGGGCTATGATCTACGGGTAATGGTACCACTGATTTTGATGGTCGAGGAGACCTGTGCAAAACGATAAACGATTAGCTCGCGTTAATGTTTCTTCTCGTTCTGAATAGCATATCAGCTAATTTATTATACGAATGGTAAATATCCGTGAAGTTGTAACTATTAAACACGATACCACGTCGGCAATGCAGGAACTCTAACAATAAGTATACGTATATTTCGAGAAAATTTTCTGGTAACAGATAAATCAACGGAGTAACGGGAATATTCTCTTTTTACAGCTTTCGATCCACAAATAAATTATTTTTCTTACGTTTAATTACTGTTTTAATTAAAAACAGTATCAATACTTATTACTACGCGTGGTACGTATCTAGGGAATAAGCAACTGACCTAGGTGGTACCAAAACTGGATGCTAATCTGGACTACTGAGTTCCAATGCTGTGCTCTGTTCAGGATCGGATCGTTCTTCGACCACCGTGTCCAGTTCCAGCGATGGCAGGGCCTTAGATCCTCGATCGCTTCGGAACGATACCGCTCTCGTTGGTCGATCAATTCCAGCTATCGCATAAACGTATCGGTATTAATACACCGTGGTAACAACAGAAGTATTTGATCGTAGGAAAAATAGTGTCTACCAAATCTGTAAATAAAAGCGCATTTTAAATCATCATTCGAGTAAAGATCAATATCGTATAAATGCAATCTAATCACGAGATTACGCGATTAAAATGGTTAATCCGAAATGATTAAAGTACAGTTTTCATATACGCTACATATGCTTGCATAGCAAATAGTTGAAAGTCATGCGACTGTAACCATGTTAAATACGCAATGTGTACATGCCTTTGGATTACGATTAAAATTTAGCCAAGCTGCGTATATCTTCTGCGCAAAGTTGCCCAACTTTCCTTACTTCCGATCTTTACGATTGCGATGCATATGTTAAGCTGCTGCGAGATAATATTCGTGACAAAGTATTATTTCAGATGCGTTTCGATGCAGTCCATCACCCTACGTGTCAATTTCGCACGAGTTGCTTCTATTGTCTCTATTCCTACCGAACCTTTCGCAGAATTTCAAGTAAATTCTATATCAAGTATGAAACGATGGTAGCAATGGCGGCAAACGATTATGCATTAAGTAAAAAAGAAAACTGTATGGCTGCTCCGAGAAAATTCTAACATCTCTAGAGACCAGGTCAAGCAACAATTAGGCTAGTAAAATATTTTACCTAAATCCTCTTTAGATGCTGCACTTGACGGGATAATAAAATAACGAATATATATTTCGGCTCAAAGACTTTTCCACCATTTTTATTCCGCGATTGATTTTACCACGTTAAGCACGAGCCTCGAAATGCAAATTTTTTTCCCACTATCTGGCCCGAGACCAGTTTTCTATTAATCGGAACCTTGACACACGTGTGCCCTAAGTTGTAACTAAACCGCTCATTCATCACATTTGGAAGCCCATATATCAAGAGTCAGAGAACCATGACTGGGCACAGTAGTCGTGTATCTTCAGAGTCAGCCGTGTACCATAAATATCGCGTTTTCTATGCATACGTCGTTGGGTACCGAAGAAATAAAATTTGCGATCACGTGTATTCCGTTATTGCCATGTTCGTAATATAACGCGATTAAAGGAAAATTAACGTCACGATTTTGGATCAGGATTTAAATACCGTTGGGCAATTAAACGTTACGAGAAAGCAATAAAAGTCGATATTCCAGCCATTTAACTTCTCGATACTTTGTTCCAGATTAAACGTTTTTATCGGAAAACATAGTCGCGTGAACATGAACACGGCATCTGCTTTTGAAATATTCTGGAATCGGTGCATGAACTCTAACGGATATTCAGGCCAGCATTCAATCTCGTTTAATACCTTTTCCGTTCCTTTTATATATACACACATACACCGTTATATGCGAGTATATACGTACCTATTTATATAAGTACATATATTTTTACATGCACCTTATGTTACCGTATATGCTCCATTTACGAAAGTATGCTATTAGGCTATACGTATTTACACGGGTGCATGTAAGTGTGCATTTGAATACACAGGGACACGTGTGTATGTATTTAACCCTTTTAGACAGAAAAACGGGAGCAAAGGATGTTAAGGAATTCGTGGCTGACAAAACACAAATGTTTCGCGACCTCGATCCTTTTTTCGTATTTTGGAAACGTGTATACTGGAAAAGATTGCTTTCAAGGATGTACGAAGCTTTAATTTCAAACGTAATTGCGATAGCGTACCACGATGGAAATTGTTTAACACCTATGAGAATTGCACGTTTCAAACGACGTACATTCGCATAACGAGTACACTTTGAGTTTACCCTTGAAACTTACCTAAACGATGAACTGGGCTAAAACGAACGAGACTAAGGGCGCCATGATCTATATCGCAATTTCTTCTTCGAGCCCGTTCCCTCGCGAGCTTTGCTCTTCTTCTTAAGCAACAAATGACCATTAGCGCGAGCAATGGGAATCCAAGTATGCACGATACTATTGGGATGATAATACTCTCCGGAGTGACTAAAAATAAGAAAATACAAAATTCGTTTAATGAGTCAGTCGTGAGGTCCTTTCGAGCACCATTCGACTCGTCGTGGAATTTCTAAACGAATGGACTATCAATCGAGGCATTCCAAGCATCATTGGTCTGTCGCGTTTGTCCCTGCAAGTTTCGCTTGTTAAACACACTGAGCAAATCGAGAAACGCAATTTCCCACTTCATAAGCTCGAGAAGTTTCGGAGCTGAATAGTCGCGTTACGTCTCGAAATAAATGTGGTAGAAAGCGTGGCATTTCTGTCATTCGTGCAACTTCCCAGCAACCAAGATAATTTTACCCTGCATCGCGTTATGACGTATACGTAATCGCTTTGCGAAATTGTTATTCTCAATTGCGAAGACTGAGCGAATTTTCCAATACACCGGTGCTTATTATATACCGGCCATGGAATTAGCTCGGAGCGAATACTATTAATCTTCAGAAATGATAGAGTGCCTCGTGAAAAACGTTTTATCCGGCAGAGTAAACAGAAGGGACAGCATATTACGCTAGCATAAATATGCTTTGAATAACATAATGACATGGTACATATTATAACCAGGATAATAATATACTGGGGATAATGATAACTATAACCAGCGCAATAATATTATCTCGATTTAAAAATTACGTTATTAATAATTCATTAAATATGTCGCAATTAGATGTCTAGGTAGTTGCTAATTGTATCGTGCTTTTACTCTCCATTAGTCTTGCAATTAGATCTCTGACAATGAGATTCAGGCACAATTACTTGCTTGGTTGCTTTTTCGAGTACAACGAGCACTTTTCTGTCATGGGTAGATTCTAATGAGATATGTAATTCTGTTACAATTCCGTCGGTAATTAAATTTTTTCATTCTCAAAATGTAAGGAAATAATTACCGCGTGCAATTTCAATGGGATTCTAGTAATTTCGTTGGAAATTCACGGTCTGCGTGACTATTCTGCTCGAACGGGCAGAAATAGTGAGACTTTTGAAATAAAACTACTTTTCTCGTTGGGAATATAAATGTATTTTGAACAATTTCAGTTTTAAATACTCGATGGCTCGGATTTATTCGCGAATACAGTTAGAAAATATCTTTTCGTAGAAAATTTGCGCTGACGTAGTCTCACCTGTCGGATAAACTAAAACCGTTGGTCTCTTGGATTGTGGAATTGTTGGCATTGTTGGTCGACCCGCTCTCACTTCGACCGACATTTTGCACTCGATCTGGAACAAAGTTAGTCCTTCGAAATCGCCAATGAGAAGCAGCTATTACGTAGAAATTAGTCGATAACTTCGATTCCATTTTTCTTCTAAAGATCGTTTAATATTCTCGACTTACTGTTCGCCTTGTTCTATCGCTTAGAACGGGAAAATCGAGGCCTCTAGCGTTTAACGTCGGGCTTTTAATTCCTCCTTTGTCCTTTCCACTTTTCCCAACAAAAAACCGAGGCCGTGTAAACGAATACAGCTAAAAAGAAATTTCATCCGATAATAATCATATATTGCTTATACTTCGTTCGTTTCTTGCGAATATATATATATACAATGTTATTTGATTTTATACGATTTTCTATAAAACTGAAACTCGAATATATATAGAGCTTTTTCTCTCTACGATTAATTTAATTTAAATATAACATCGATTTATATATTCTCAGGTATTTATAATAATTTTATTTATCTATTACATCGAAACAATTATTTTAAATTTTACAGAATTATTTAAATATAGCGGACATGATATATTAATTACAATTTCTGCCGTAGGGTGACGCGCCGGTAGCCAGTAGCCAAGATGGTGAATATACGCGGTGCATATAAAGCAAGTGACAATAACAAATTTGCTTCGACGAATGGTAATTTTGTGACAGAGATTCGCGTGTCGTGTGATTATTTAACGAAGAGAAACGTATTCGCTCTCGTGGATCTGTGTAGCGATAGATCGGTGAAGTGATCGAACGAGAATGCTTCTATCGCTTTCCCGCGCTCGAAGCACGACAATGCTGGACGAAGCTAACCAAAAAGAAACACGTCGTAATGAAATTTCCAAGGTAAGAATCCGTCGTAACATAAAAGCGGCAGATATTTATATGCTCATAGTAGTTTCGCGAAAATAAAATTTGCGTCGATAAGGGACACGTGAATGTACACACGAATACGTAACTGTTGTTATCCGAGTCGCTTCAAAGAATAGTGCTATTTACACTGCTTTGTGACACTCTTTTTGTCGTTCTTTCCTCTCTTCGTGCTCGGAAAAGCAATAACGTCAGGCAACGGTGTGAATATCGAGATGGTTCGGAAAGGTTTGCCGGTGTGTAGAGGCTTTTAGAGCTCCTTCGTGTTTGAACGCTGTGCAGTGTCGCGAGAGGACATAATTTCAGTCGGTTTCGAGTCGCAAGGAGTTTAAGGGATCGTGCTACGTACCGTTCTACTTCCTCAATGCGCATGCGTAACGCAGGCAGACCGGGCAGCGAATGAAATTAGTCATTCCCTTGCTCTCATTGGACATTCGAACGTCACGTATGACAAATTGTTGTTTTCTTTTTCGCCTCGATGTTTCGAGTTTTTCGACGTACTCTCCAATCCAATCGCGATTAAGCAACGCAATATCCCGTTGCGGTTTAATTAATCCCTCGTGTATAACATCAGACATTCGGATCGAGGTTGATCGGCGCAAACGAGCGACTTTAATTTCCCTGGCACGGTGTGGTGGGTAACTAGTCGCGTCGGATGTCCTCCTCGCTTTCAGGCTTCGTCTAGTTTTTGTCCTGGCTTGCCGAATATTGCCTCTGTAAATTGTCCTACATACACGAGCTCGCTTGAAAGAGGCTGGTCTGCCACGAGTCCCCCGGGAGGGCGAAGCTCGATGGAAAGACTCCGTTATCGTAGCTCAAAGAGTCAGTTTCGAAATATCAAACAATTTCGCTCCTTTTTTTCCCCCTTTCTCCGCGATTACCTCGTCTATCGAAGGATAACCGAGACGAAAATAACCTGACCTATTTCCCCATCGAGTTTTCCGCCTATATCTTCGACTATGGACACGTTTCTATATCTATGCCGGCTAGATGGGTCGCATTGTTTATAAGACGCGTTCGAGGAATAATGTTCGCGAGCGAAGGCGAAACTTGTTGACCCGAGAGGGTCATCAATTCCATCGAGGCTCTTGGAGTCGCTCCAGAACGTCGGTCGCGTTCATTCTTCCCGCATTTCGCCGTTTCTGGACCACTCGACTGGGACATCCCGTGGCGCGCGAAAATTACCTGTCGCGGTGCAGAAATTTCAAATGCTATTCAGCCGGGTTCGGTATTCTTGCGCGAGGAAGTAGGTCTGCGGTGACGCACGATCACGCGGACGAAGCCTGGACCTTTCCTGCGGCTTGCGGACATTGTCGCGTGCTGGTATCATTCTCGTCTCGACATTACGTGCATATTAGTTTCAAGGATTTTCTCGCAAGTCTCCGGTAAACCCTCCGCTTCTCGTATACAGAATTTCCAAAACTTTCCAATAGTATCCCCGTCTTAGGCAAAGCCTGTTAGGTAGCCTTTATCGACGAGCACCACAAGCAGGCCCATTATTCTTAACCCATTTGCATCATGGCTCTACTTAAGGTGCCGTGTTCAGGCATCAGCGACGTTTAACTGACGACTAGCTCGTACCACCGCGCGCGTATCAGCACCTACTCGCAATGGCAATTAAAAGGATTTTCACGACAAAAGTAAAACTTGTTAAGAATATAATGAACCGATGTAGATGAGATGCTCACAAAAGGGATCAAGCGTGATCTGTGGCATATGAAGAATATTCAGCAACAGGTAATGGAAAAAGTCAGCTCGCGGATTATTCCGCGCTCGGTGATAGGCGACAGTCGTAGCTCGCGGAATATTCCGCGCTTGGTGATAGGCGACAGCCGTGGCTCGCGGAATATTCCGCGGTCAGTGATAGGCGACAGTAGTGGCTCGCGGAATATTCCGCGCTCGGTGATAGGCGACAGTCGTGGCTCGCGGAATATTCCGCGCTTGCATGCAAATGGGTTAAAACAGACTCGATTTTCCGAGCTCGCGGAATCGAGACTCCCAGGGAATACTTATCGACCCTGCCGAATTTTTTCGCTGGCCAACCGTTCATGTTTTTGCTCCAAGAGCTGCTTTGCTCTCACAAGGAGCGACGTTCGAACGTGCAAAAATGCCCGGCATTCTAACCACCTATGAGAGGCTTCATTTGCATTATCTTCGAATTACATGCGCCTTATCGTCACCCCAGCAGCGTGTCGTTCCCCTTTCGACTATTTCGCAGCCGCGCTCGCGGCGCGGTTAATTTACCGAATCTGCGGCTCGCGGAGGAAACCAGCTTTCGAGTTGCGTCAGATTAGATTAGCGTTATTTACATACGTTATCGAGGGTACATATTCCGTGCATTACCGCCAGAGTTATTGCGATCTTTGCGCACGCCGGCTTGTTACAAATGAACGGGTTTGTTCTTAATCATACACGTCTCTCTAATTGTGCCGGAGCCAGCAACAGGGAACCATTCCGCCGCGATACGCGAATTCTCGCGAATTTTCCAACCCGTCGTGCACACCCGTGCCCGCGTTACATCCCGACAAGGTTGTTCCGATTTCCCCTGGACCGAATAGTCCCGGATAATTCGACCGCGTTGTTGGCCAAACCGGTCGATGTGCCTTGCCCGCGAAACGCTCGATGACCAGCCGATGTAGAACTGTGCAACCGGAAAGTTTCGAGATCGCTGGATTCTCAAAGGATCATCGAGATCGGCACGTGGATTACGCCTCGTTTCCTCACCCAGGATAGCGTTGTTTCTCTGAAATCCAACCGAGAATCCTCCACCATCGACTCCGTTCGCCGTTCAAGCACGTTCGAGGGTGCGGAACAGTTTAACAAGTTCGGTGAAAGAAAAGCGAGCACTCGATTTATATTAGCTTCCCTGATTTATTTAAACCCGTTGTTAGTTACGAAAATCGTGGTTAAGGATTTTTGGAAAAGTCCCTGATTTAACTGTGCGATGTCATTGTTCCGTATTACCTTTTTTCAAAATGGCCTATCGGTGTGCAGGATTCCAGCCAAATGGAGTTAGTGACAGAAAAGAGACAAAGAGGATTTGGAACTATAGCATATTCCCTAGGCATTGACGTTCAAACATTTCAGTTTCCCTGAATATTAGCAAAATGGCAGCTATTTACCTATCGAATTTTCACGAAAAGTGTTTACGTTTCTTGTTAATATTTTTCGACATTGTTAACAATTTTTAGAAAATCAAATAATAGTGTTTAATAAATATCGTGATTAGGATATCCGCGAAGTTTCGAGATAATCGGTTGATCGGATTTCGAGATATTTTGCACACCGTTTGTAGAAGCACAGTTTGGAGGAAAACTCGTTTAAAGTTTCGAAACGTAATTTTTCACGCGTATCCTTTATTTTTCGCTAATCAGTCATTCCTGTCTCGCGCATATGATCGTCTGCTTCGATTTTAGGTTATTGCAAGACTATCCGACCGAATATTCGGGCGATTCGATCTTCTTCAGGGTTTTCAAACGATCGTCTATTAGCTGTTTTAATCTTTTCTTCGTCGCTACTGGTCTCGTGATTATATTCACGACGTTCATAATTAATAAGACACCGGGAAAACCTTTATTAAAGATATTAGCAGCAATATAAGCAGCAATCTTCGAGCTTGTAACGACGCTTAATAAACTTTCTGTAGCTAAAAACGCCAGGAAGTATTATCGAAACTTCACTTTGATTTTGGGTTAATCCTGACATGTATAATGTACTTAGATCCTCGACTTTTCTGGTATTACGATCTTTAGAATCGGCTCTATGCCCATAGACCATCGGGTCAAGCTGTTATGCATATGTCGATGCGTTTCGTTTCGTATATTATTTTAAGACTAAAAAATAAAATTCGATTTTTCAAAATTTCAGACTGTTCTGCCTCCTCAAGGCTTACAATTAGT
Organism: Eufriesea mexicana; assembly: GCF_001483705.2. Classification (NCBI taxonomy): domain Eukaryota; kingdom Metazoa; phylum Arthropoda; class Insecta; order Hymenoptera; family Apidae; genus Eufriesea; species Eufriesea mexicana. The sequence goes on along the minus strand of NW_016907957.1, from coordinate 81,962 downwards.
CGATCTTTTGTTCTCGCAGCAGCTAATAATTAACCCTTTGCACTCAAGAAACAACTTTTAATCATCGTTGAGTAAAACTTGGAAGATCGATGTTAATTAATATATGTTGCAATTAAATAATTCCACGTGTTAATTAATATACGATTTCTTATTTATCGTTTAAAAAAATATCGTCAGCTTTGTAGCAGAAAATTTTTGAATTTCTACTTTTCTCTAGTAAAAAGATCCTCGAGTGCAATATATAGACTTACTGACAAAAATTAAGAAACAGCGTAATTATTTGGTAATTTTGGTATATTCTCCAGATAGAGAAAAGATTCTTAATCCTTTGCACTCGAGAGGTGACTCTCAGTCACCATTTAATCAGATTCAAAAGATGGACGTTAATTAATATATCAAATTTAAAATTACCTAACGACGCGTGGAATGTCGAAGAAAAATAATTCTACGTCTTAATTTGCATACGATTTCTCATTTATCATTTGAAAAATATCCTCGACTCCATGACAGAAAGTCTTCGAATTACTATTTTTCTGTAACGAAAAAGTCCTCGAGTGCAAAGGGTTAACTTTTGTCAGTAAGTGTATTTAGAAGCCTCTGCTGTTTCTGCTGCTCGTGCTCGTGGATTCGATTCTCTTATTCTTCGTACACGTGTCCTTACATCGGTCCAATCGTCCGTTAACCTCTACTGTATATCGCGCGAAACTCGTAAGGAAATCGAGCCAAACACGAGTGAGACTGTCGAGCGACATAGACGAGGCTCAACGTAAACAAGGCGAGGCTCGCGATTAATTTTCGTCCATGTCCTTCCGTTTCAGTTGCGTGTTATTCTTCGACGTGCCAGGTCGTGCCACCGGTTTTCCTGATGAGCGTGCCACGCCTCATCGGGACTTCGACGCTTCTCGAACCAGCGTTCGATGAGTAATATTCATATCACGTTCTTATAATTATTTCACCGTTCTAAGAAACATTTAGGGTGAACGATAGGGTGGTCCGTGACCGATAGTAGAGTAATCAGTTCGAAGGTTCTCGTCGAACTCAGAGAACACACCTGCGCGATTATTTTGTCAGAAAAACTAGCAATCTACATAGAATTTTAAATAGAAAAATAGTAATTTAGCAGTGTCTCTGCAACCTTTAACGATTATTTCCATTAGTCAGGCCCGTGGTTAATTTAATTTTCGTCGAAGCCTTTCTGCCAGGGTTACGCGTTATTCTTCGTCACGTTGATACAAAATGGCGCGACGTATTATCGACTCTGTTGTTGATGATGGCACGTGTCAGTGGAATTTCGGCGGTTCTCGAACGAGATTTCTATGAACAATATTTATTTTACGATCTTACAATCTTGTTTCCATTGTAAGAAAAATTTGGGGACGGCGATATAGTGGTCCATGACTGATAGTAGGGGAATCAGTTGGAAGGTTCTCGTCGGACACAGAGAACACCTGCGCGATTATTTTGCCAGGAAAATTAGTAATTTAGATAGAAAAATAGTAATTTAGCAGTGTCTCTGCAACGTTTAACGATTATTTCCATTATTCATGCCCGTGGTTAATTTAATTTTCGTCGAAGTCTTTCTGCCAGGGTTACGCGTTATTCTTCGTCACATTGGTACAAAATGGCGCGACGTATTATCGACTCTGTTGTTGATGATGGCACGTGCCATCGAAACTTACATCGTGGGGCAAGAGTTTACATCGCAAAAAGCGGAAACTTCTACTCTGACCTTTCCAGCTGACTCTGGCAGTGAAACTCGTTAGAAACACGTAACCCAAGCTGGGCGTTTCGAGGTTAGTTTGTGTCTCGGCAAGTTCCACGCAGAAGCTTCTAATCGGGTGATCGTGCAATTACACATCTCTGTATACCCTCGTGAAGCAATTAAAAAATCGTACACGTAATCCAGGGTACTTTTATCGAGGTAGCTATCGCGAAATGCGTGGACAAAGCCTCATTGTTGCTGGAACAACGCGTTTACCAAAGTCTGGTTAATTCGTAAAGGGACCGTGGCAAATGTTGCGCCGAAATGAGCTTTCGGCGAAACTCGTTCGGGTGGAAAAGCGAAAAGTGTTTATCCCTGTTCGACTATTTTCGTAGGAAAGATGGGGGTGAAAAATACCCTAACGTGATTAATAGCCGTTGCAGTTTGATTCGTGCTCGAAATTGATGGCCTCGCGTAGGTTCTTTCGTAGGTAGGAAGAATTAGGGTCTGACGTTTACCACGTTTACCACGCCATTGCGAAAGCTTTATCATGCTTCATTTGCGAGCGATGATACTGGAACTACAAACCTGGGATTTATAACTAAATATATTATACAGAGACGATAATAATCGGGCCGATGAAATTGAATAAGCACGTATAGTTACGTTTCAATCCAAATACAACTGGAATAATGAAATGGAATATGTATCAGCCTTCCACAACAGCGGCTCTCAAGCTGCAGTGCGTGGAACATTCATGGGTGATACGCGAGGTGAATCGAGTTATGTAAAATTTTAAAATCATATGCGGTAAGGTATACCGCGATACGAACGGATAGTAGCTACAAAATGGTACGTTATAAGAATAAAGGTCGACGTTGATTTAAAGCCGGTGATTTTTTACCGTCATGGTGGTTGTAATATTGCTCGAATTTGAATATCGTCGAGACGCTACGTCTCGGCCATCTTTACCCCCATGGATATCGAATGCGCGTATGGTGGTTCGTTGTCGAAAGACTTACAGTTAGAGACCTACCCCTAACTTTCACTATTGCTGTATATCTAACTTTTATTATCGGTATAGTCGTCACACGGGTATCGGTGGAACTTTTATTCCAGCGTTGCACTTCTCTCCCAACTTTTTATTGTCAAATGTTACATCCGACGGAAAACGTCAATAAAAAAGCAAAGGGAAAAAAATACTCTCGAACCTGGAAGTAGGACGACACGGTTTCCAACTTCTAGTTATTGCTAATTTTTCCGTGGATATGGACGATTCCCGTTGTTAAACGTTACCCCTGTACGAATTAAGCGTCTCTCCTTTATTTCGCCTGTTCTCTTCACCTCCGGTGTTTTTCGTACTTTTATGAATTTTTATCGTTTCGAGATAACTGGCGATATCTATTCGTCGGCTGGGTGGAATTTATCGACGGGACGGGCGCGAAAACGTTGCTAGCGATATCGCTGAACGGGATCGAATTTAATTAGTACGATCGTAACGAGGTAAAGAATGCCGTGCGGAGATTAATCGAATTTTTCCCCGCTATAAGCGAAGTTTACGG
>NW_016907957.1:69884-78681 GCF_001483705.2 Eufriesea mexicana | reverse complement strand
ATCGGAAGATTATCCGGAACGGGTGGAGAATCGGGTTAAGGCATTTCGAAAATGGCGCGCTCTAATTAATGGGGTCTAGGCAGAAACGAGGGACGTTGCAGCTCTCTGCCAAAGGGAAATCGGGTAATTTACAATTACGCGAAATAACATTTGCAGCGTCACGCGTTACACGCTACTCGCTGCGTTGTCGCTGGCGAAATTAAAGGACGTAAATAACGAAATGGGGTTAGAAAACGCGACGCAAAGCACAAGGGAGGATTACTTAATCCAGGCTCTCGCGGACGAAGCCTAGAACGCGGTCGATATTCACTGTCGTGTATCAGGTTGCGTCCTCGTTGCGACGTCGTCGATATCCTTCGCGCCATCTTGTTAATTAACCGTTTTATTAATTAGGGAACGCTACCGCGCCGATGTCTGGCAAATGTCAGCCTTTTAGTTAATGGCGACGGACAGACAGGATAGATACCCGCGTATTCTTCTATCGACGCGTTTCCCGTTACTCGTCCAGTCGCTCCAAGGATACATCACGCGTGTCGTAATTAATTTTTCCACGGATCAATCCTCTTTGTTCTATCAGAGATAGAGAGAGAGAGAGAGAGAGAGAGAGGGAGAGAGGGAGGAGCGAGATGGCAAAGAGGGAGCTTTAACGTCGAGCCAATCAGAGGTTGCAGTCGGATTAGACGTCAGCTCGTTGCTCTCAATCTTGCACGGATCGAGCGTTAGAACAGGATCGATGGTAGTATCCTTGCAGCATGTGCGAAAGGATCCTGAAACGTGATACGAAATATGCCAGCAGGAGCTCGGCCCCGACCCATATTCTTCCTCAGCACGAAATTCGTTTTTGCACTCGGTTTCGCCTTTCCCTTTTTACTTTTTCCCCGATACCGGCAAACATAAAACGTCGAAATATCAATAAAATGGTCGCGGATAGTCGCGAATGGTAATCGATGCATACCGAACAGGAATAGAAATTTCCCGATCGCTATAGCCATTCTCCTATGCGGTACCTTCGCTCCACGCTCGCGAATCTCCATATTTTTTCCCCCCAATTTTTTCTCTCCTACTCCTTCGATCTTTCGAGCAGCGCCATATTTTCCGTTCGTCGATTAGGTTTCTCGCAACGCGTGGAAAATGTATAAACGGAGAGCGACGTCGGACAGCTGACCGATGGCAATCGGTGGATTTGCCTGTATCGCGGAGTTGCTTATGGGAAGCGACACGAGATGGTCCTTTGCCTACGGCTTGTCAGACGCAGCTGTAACCGTATCCTTTGATCCGAGGCCGTCAGTGGCTCGAAAGCTCGGCTATGAATGCTCGACGAGGTAATCAGGCAGAGTTTCTCGCGCCGAATGCCCGCTAATGGCGGCCTTTTTGCCGGCTGAAGTCTACGACTCGCTCACACGGCGTGTTCCAAGTTCTTACGACGATTCTTTCCGCTCGTCGAAACCCGACGAGCAGCCGCCATCCATCGTGATTCCTCGGATCGAGTTTGCCCTGATTTCCGCGATCGCCTGCTCATCCGGAGCGAGTGATTCTCACACAGGCTTCCTCGCCTTTTCCGCGCGCTTTGATGCGAAATTCACTCGGTACGCTCGATCTCGTGCTCCACCAGCAACTGTTGCAACTCGGCGCATAATTTCTTCGTCGACGAAAATCACCATCGCCGCGTAGACTCGATTAAACGGCATCGAGGAATCTCTGAAGCACCTCTCGAGCGGAAAACACATCTCATCCGTGTCGCACAGGCATGCAATCGCGAGACGAACGAGATCGTTCTGTTTAAACGATTAACTCGGTCCACGCTCCTCCTGTTGAAGTAAGGACGGTACCATGGAGTTGGTGCAAGTGCGAGCCAGGTTCTTTGCACCCTGTGTACACCCACGCGTCGCTGGCGTGGCTTCCTACGCCTTGTAGTTTCACGCGTTATTCGAGGCACGATGAATTTTCGAGCTCCTCGCGATGCAGATCCCTCGAAGACGAAAGATCCGGTGCTCGAATTTCTCTCGCACGTGCGGAAAGAACGACGGAGAATTTCTTTGCGAGTTCATATCCGGATCCGTGCAGACCTCTTTCGATGTTCAAAGGGAGAATCGAGGGGCTCCTTTCCCGTGCAACATGGCGACGAATTCGACTCTCCGAAATCTTATCGTTTCGCGTTGAAAAGGACTGCGACTTTGATATATTAGTACGGATCGAGATATTAATGTCCCGCCTTTCACGTCGTTCGCTATTCCGTGAGAAAATTCGGGTGGTTCGTAGAATAGAATATGTCGTAATTAATTAAGCATTGTAGGAGCGAGAATATTTGGAACGATCATGGGTTCGAATGACGGATAGATTGATTTAAGATTATGCGAGGAAGACGAGCGAATTGTTGGAACCTAGTCAGATCTTTGTCTGATTGTCTGAATGAATTATGGGTGACTGAACGATGAAGCAAGGAGGTATAAAGTCGACAGTCATAGAGTCGGTGCGGTTATTATTCGTAGTGTTACTTTACTTTCAAACACTTGCGAAGGCAAGAAATTCACAGAGGAGTGTGCAAAAGGGTCCAGTGTTTCTGGGACAATTGCCTGACGACGTGTATACCACGTCGTTGGCGATTCTGCGACAAAGGCATTACGACTTGCGTGGTACATCTTTCCAGCGCGAGTGATTAATTAATTAATTTATTTATTTATCTCAACGGGCAATAACTCTTTGATTACAAGAAAAATAATAATGTAATACAGGGTCATTTAGACTTGTTCTTGACCGATGAAAAATACAAGATTTCCCTTTCGCTCGTAATAATATATAAAAATATTTCACAATCTAACATCTCTTCGCCTTACGATACTTTCAACTTTCTTGCGTCAAATAGGTGCATTTCGTACTAATAATCCGCAAACCCTTTAACTCTTATTTCGCAAATGTATTCACTGTTCGAAAAAAATTTTCGCAAGATTGAAAATGACGAATTTGGTGGCTGCATGGAATTCGAAATAGCAGCGAGATCGTTTCCATGAAATGGACGCAGTTTCGTCGATAAAACGATAAAACGATAAAACAATTTTCCGGTGTATGAGACGGGCGATTGACCCGATCCGTATGATAAAATAGGAACTCGGTTTGCAACAGGGCGTCCCGCCATCTGCGAGATTTATGCACTCGAGACGTCCAGGACGCGGAAGCGGCGTGGACGAAATTTATCGAGCGATATTTTCATCGAGCAACATATTCCTCCGAATCGTGGCGTGGCACGAAGTACAGGTTTCTTAGCTGAAACGGCGCGTTCCGTCTATCCGGAATTCCATTACTCCGATGCTGCTCTATAAATCACACACTCCGACTGCTGGACGTAATTGGGACGCCTAGTCTCTCAGGCACGTAAACTCGAATTTTGCAACTGTAGTCCGAGTATAATCTCGGCAGGGCCCTTGACCGCGTCTTGACTCGTGATACCGAGGGTCCTGGTCCATTTATAATTTCGACTCATCAGTTGGAACCTAGTCCGATCTCTGTTCGCAAACTCCGAGCACCGCGAGCTTGCAGCCTGATCCACGGCTCAGTTACCGCGCTTCGGGGCCGGTGTTGGATCTTGTTCCGGATTCTAACTATAGCGGAGAATCTGTTTAAGACCATTGTTGTCACGTATTCCTCGAAGGATGGTAATATTCCCCGGAACGGCAGACGCAATTACCGTGATCGAAATGTTAACGCGTTTAATGGTCTCCTTCTCTTTCGCAATTTACAAACTGGCGAGAAATTTTTCCAAGGCAGCGGAGCGTGTATTTTTATGGCGGCGTTTAAAACGAGAAAAACAGGGAAGGCTTTATTTCATCGCTTCGTCGGTTAATTACGAAAAATTAACGCGTTAATGGCTGGCATAGTCGCGAATGAAATTTCGATCTGAGCGGTTAGCTCGCGCCGTTGCGGAGTTATACCGGCGAGGATAAACCTTTATCGCGGGAACCATTCTTTCTCGCGCGAATAACGATTACCGTATTTCACGGTGAAAAAATCGCGGAATCGGAGTTTTCGGGAGAAAGGAAGGAAATATTCCGCGACTATGAATTTCTCGCGTGGCGAGCGACGGAAACGGCAGTTGCGTGGATGGTAATAACTTTGGGACTAGGCCAACGCGGGGTCCAGAGCCTAGACGTTATTTTCTACGCTCCAGGTTCGATACACCTGCCGGGGTACGAAGCACATGTACGAACTACGTGCTTGCAGACTGTTAAATGGAGGACAAGCGTCGTACGTACACACGGTGTCACGTGGCTCGTGGCGTAATTTTCGGAGACCGTGGTAAATCTTGCATCCATTAGACGCTCCCGAAACGTTCGTGTAAACCATTAGGGTGTTAATGCTTTTAATAGTCGCCTGTCCCGCCTAACCGCGCTTGCCCCGTGTAATTTTCAGTTTACAGTCTCCATCCACTGTTTACCTCGATTCGTTTAAGTCAACCACCGATTTATCTCCCGACTACGCTCCCGAGTGTATCTTCGCGTGATCGAAACCAAGAGCATCGATGGCATATTCGTTCCGAGCCGATGCATCGCCGACCACCAAGCCCTGTTAACTTTGCGCGGCTTGTTCATCGCTGTTTCCCAGCATGCTTCGCACCCGTGTTTGATTACCGCGTCGAATCCTCGATTTTCCAAATAATCTCGCGAGCGCGCGAATAATTATCCAGCGTTAACGCTGTTCCGATCGGGGGACTACAAGGCGAGATGATCGAATTATCACGGGTTCGATGCTTACGTTTACGCGATTACGCGCATCCGGTATACACGCCGAGTCACGCCAGTGTCCATACGCGTTTGACAGCGCGCGGCCAACGATTCCTATTATTTCGCCACTGTCGTGGCTCGCGGAATATTCCGCGCTTGCATGCAAATGGGTTAAAACAGACTCGATTTTCCGAGCTCGCGGAATCGAGACTCCCAGGGAATACTTATCGACCCTGCCGAATTTTTTCGCTGGCCAACCGTTCATGTTTTTGCTCCAAGAGCTGCTTTGCTCTCACAAGGAGCGACGTTCGAACGTGCAAAAATGCCCGGCATTCTAACCACCTATGAGAGGCTTCATTTGCATTATCTTCGAATTACATGCGCCTTATCGTCACCCCAGCAGCGTGTCGTTCCCCTTTCGACTATTTCGCAGCCGCGCTCGCGGCGCGGTTAATTTACCGAATCTGCGGCTCGCGGAGGAAACCAGCTTTCGAGTTGCGTCAGATTAGATTAGCGTTATTTACATACGTTATCGAGGGTACATATTCCGTGCATTACCGCCAGAGTTATTGCGATCTTTGCGCACGCCGGCTTGTTACAAATGAACGGGTTTGTTCTTAATCATACACGTCTCTCTAATTGTGCCGGAGCCAGCAACAGGGAACCATTCCGCCGCGATACGCGAATTCTCGCGAATTTTCCAACCCGTCGTGCACACCCGTGCCCGCGTTACATCCCGACAAGGTTGTTCCGATTTCCCCTGGACCGAATAGTCCCGGATAATTCGACCGCGTTGTTGGCCAAACCGGTCGATGTGCCTTGCCCGCGAAACGCTCGATGACCAGCCGATGTAGAACTGTGCAACCGGAAAGTTTCGAGATCGCTGGATTCTCGAAGGATCATCGAGATCGGCACGTGGATTACGCCTCGTTTCCTCACCCAGGATAGCGTTGTTTCTCTGAAATCCAACCGAGAATCCTCCACCATCGACTCCGTTCGCCGTTCAAGCACGTTCGAGGGTGCGGAACAGTTTAACAAGTTCGGTGAAAGAAAAGCGAGCACTCGATTTATATTAGCTTCCCTGATTTATTTAAACCCGTTGTTAGTTACGAAAATCGTGGTTAAGGATTTTTGGAAAAGTCCCTGATTTAACTGTGCGATGTCATTGTTCCGTATTACCTTTTTTCAAAATGGCCTATCGGTGTGCAGGATTCCAGCCAAATGGAGTTAGTGACAGAAAAGAGACAAAGAGGATTTGGAACTATAGCATATTCCCTAGGCATTGACGTTCAAACATTTCAGTTTCCCTGAATATTAGCAAAATGGCAGCTATTTACCTATCGAATTTTCACGAAAAGTGTTTACGTTTCTTGTTAATATTTTTCGACATTGTTAACAATTTTTAGAAAATCAAATAATAGTGTTTAATAAATATCGTGATTAGGATATCCGCGAAGTTTCGAGATAATCGGTTGATCGGATTTCGAGATATTTTGCACACCGTTTGTAGAAGCACAGTTTGGAGGAAAACTCGTTTAAAGTTTCGAAACGTAATTTTTCACGCGTATCCTTTATTTTTCGCTAATCAGTCATTCCTGTCTCGCGCATATGATCGTCTGCTTCGATTTTAGGTTATTGCAAGACTATCCGACCGAATATTCGGGCGATTCGATCTTCTTCAGGGTTTTCAAACGATCGTCTATTAGCTGTTTTAATCTTTTCTTCGTCGCTACTGGTCTCGTGATTATATTCACGACGTTCATAATTAATAAGACACCGGGAAAACCTTTATTAAAGATATTAGCAGCAATATAAGCAGCAATCTTCGAGCTTGTAACGACGCTTAATAAACTTTCTGTAGCTAAAAACGCCAGGAAGTATTATCGAAACTTCACTTTGATTTTGGGTTAATCCTGACATGTATAATGTACTTAGATCCTCGACTTTTCTGGTATTACGATCTTTAGAATCGGCTCTATGCCCATAGACCATCGGGTCAAGCTGTTATGCATATGTCGATGCGTTTCGTTTCGTATATTATTTTAAGACTAAAAAATAAAATTCGATTTTTCAAAATTTCAGACTGTTCTGCCTCCTCAAGGCTTACAATTAGTCGATCTTTTGTTCTCGCAGCAGCTAATAATTAACCCTTTGCACTCAAGAAACAACTTTTAATCATCGTTGAGTAAAACTTGGAAGATCGATGTTAATTAATATATGTTGCAATTAAATAATTCCACGTGTTAATTAATATACGATTTCTTATTTATCGTTTAAAAAAATATCGTCAGCTTTGTAGCAGAAAATTTTTGAATTTCTACTTTTCTCTAGTAAAAAGATCCTCGAGTGCAATATATAGACTTACTGACAAAAATTAAGAAACAGCGTAATTATTTGGTAATTTTGGTATATTCTCCAGATAGAGAAAAGATTCTTAATCCTTTGCACTCGAGAGGTGACTCTCAGTCACCATTTAATCAGATTCAAAAGATGGACGTTAATTAATATATCAAATTTAAAATTACCTAACGACGCGTGGAATGTCGAAGAAAAATAATTCTACGTCTTAATTTGCATACGATTTCTCATTTATCATTTGAAAAATATCCTCGACTCCATGACAGAAAGTCTTCGAATTACTATTTTTCTGTAACGAAAAAGTCCTCGAGTGCAAAGGGTTAACTTTTGTCAGTAAGTGTATTTAGAAGCCTCTGCTGTTTCTGCTGCTCGTGCTCGTGGATTCGATTCTCTTATTCTTCGTACACGTGTCCTTACATCGGTCCAATCGTCCGTTAACCTCTACTGTATATCGCGCGAAACTCGTAAGGAAATCGAGCCAAACACGAGTGAGACTGTCGAGCGACATAGACGAGGCTCAACGTAAACAAGGCGAGGCTCGCGATTAATTTTCGTCCATGTCCTTCCGTTTCAGTTGCGTGTTATTCTTCGACGTGCCAGGTCGTGCCACCGGTTTTCCTGATGAGCGTGCCACGCCTCATCGGGACTTCGACGCTTCTCGAACCAGCGTTCGATGAGTAATATTCATATCACGTTCTTATAATTATTTCACCGTTCTAAGAAACATTTAGGGTGAACGATAGGGTGGTCCGTGACCGATAGTAGAGTAATCAGTTCGAAGGTTCTCGTCGAACTCAGAGAACACACCTGCGCGATTATTTTGTCAGAAAAACTAGCAATCTACATAGAATTTTAAATAGAAAAATAGTAATTTAGCAGTGTCTCTGCAACCTTTAACGATTATTTCCATTAGTCAGGCCCGTGGTTAATTTAATTTTCGTCGAAGCCTTTCTGCCAGGGTTACGCGTTATTCTTCGTCACGTTGATACAAAATGGCGAGACGTGTGACCGATTATATTGTCGATGATGGCACGTGCCATTGGAATTTCGACGGTTCTCGAACGAGCAATATTTATTTTATGTTCTTACCATTGTAAGAAAAATTTTTAGAGGGCATTAGAGTGGTCCGTGACTGATAGTAGAGGAATCAGTTGGAAGGTTCTCGTCGGACACAGAGAACACCTGCGCGATTATTTTGCCAGGAAAATTAGTAATTTAGATAGAAAAATAGTAATTTAGCAGTGTCTCTGCAACGTTTAACGATTATTTCCATTAGTCAGGCCCGTGGTTAATTTAATTTTCGTCGAAGCCTTTCTGCCAGGGTTACGCGTTATTCTTCGTCACGTTGATACAAAATGGCGAGACGTGTGACCGATTATATTGTCGATGATGGCACGTGCCATTGGAATTTCGACGGTTCTCGAACGAGCAATATTTATTTTATGTTCTTACCATTGTAAGAAAAATTTTTAGAGGGCATTAGAGTGGTCCGTGACTGATAGTAGAGGAATCAGTTGGAAGGTTCTCGTCGGACACAGAGAACACCTGCGCGATTATTTTGCCAGGAAAATTAGTAATTTAGATAGAAAAATAGTAATTTAGCAGTGTCTCTGCAACGTTTAACGATTATTTCCATTAGTCAGGCCCGTGGTTAATTTAATTTTCGTCGAAGCCTTTCTGCCAGGGTTACGCGTTATTCTTCGTCACGTTGATACAAAATGGCG
>NW_016907957.1:8678-62779 GCF_001483705.2 Eufriesea mexicana | reverse complement strand
AGAGCGCGAATACCTTTGCCACTCGCACGTACATGCATATTTCTCGTTTGCATACCGGCGAGTGCGTTGCACTTGCGCGACCAAATTCCGATATGCAGCTAAGAAAAATTGTCGCCCCGCGACCCCGTGTACCCGTAAATCGCGGTAAAGAACCGATTATTCGAGTCCTACGATTTCCGTCGTCGCTGCATTCCTTGTAGTATTTAACATTACAAGTACCAATCCAGCGTAAGTGACTGGTCTCGCAATTTTCCTCCTTGCAATCGCTAAATTCGTGTACCTGCTTTTAAAATACCGATTACCCGAGTCTCACGATTTCGACACCGGATTCCGTGCCGTGTTCGATACTAAAAGTACCAGTCACGCGAAAATAACTGTTCTCGGAATTTTCCCGTTTGCAATTGCTAGAAATTAACTTTCGCTAATATCGCGATACAACTGTAATTAATATATTTGCTTATCTTCGTCGTATTATTGAGATTACTATTATCCGTGCCAGCGAGTTTACGTGCCTATTAAATGTCGGTACTGGCAGTGTTAAACGAACACGCGACATGTCCTATTTCCCCGCGTGCGTCTCAGGGGCGTAACTGGCAAATTGGTTCGAGGAAGAATTAAAGCAAGTGCGTCAACTCTTTCGCCTGAGCCGAGTATATTGTCTCTGGGCGTGAGCAATAGCGGCAATATGGCCGGGTCGTTTTCCCGACTCGAAATAAAGTTGCCCAGGGATATATCGTTAAGGAAGAACGCGCGTGCCGGAAATATTAAATTCCGAGCCGGTCGAGCGAAATTAACTCTGATATCACGGATGGGGTCTTTGCACTTTTCACTCGGCTAGCCGCGCCTCTTAATCCCGGCGTGTCAAAGGGCTATCTTGCCAGCGAGACGGCAAGATTTCCCCCGAAACGAACAAAAGGGCACGGACGTGCCCCGGGGCACCTGCGAGTCGCGGCTTTCCGCGCGGCCCTCGTTTCCTCGTCGGATTTCACGCCGTTGTTTCACGCCTAGAAAAGAAGCAGAGACGCGCGGCTATTGCAAAACGCGAGCACGTTCCGACGATGAACTTTCCTCTGCCGCCTTTGCGCTAACTTGGACAGCGAGAAAAAGTTCAACCGAACAGATGTCTTTTGGTTCTGACTGGTTGAAATTCGCTCGCGAATCGTGGGTGTTGCGGTTCCAAGACCGAACATCCTAAATTAACGCGTAAACCCTTTGGACTTGACGATTTTTTGGTTAAAAAAGAGTAGAGGTTCAAGGATTTTCTGCTACGAAGCTGACGATATATTTTTCAGCGGGAAATAAATCGTTCAATAATTAACACGTAGAATTATTCGATTCCGACACCTCGCACGTCGTTACATTATTTTAAATTTGACATATTAATTAATATCGATCTTCGAAATTTTAACAAATGGCGACTAAAGAGCGCCTTTCTGCTACGAAGCTGACGATATATTTTTCAGCGGAAAATAAATCGTTCAATAAGTAACACGTAGAATTATTCGATTCCGATACCTCGCACGTCGTTACATTATTTTAAATTTGACATATTAATTAATATCGATCTTCGAAATTTTAACAAATGGCGACTAAAGAGCGCCTCTCGAGTGCACAGGGTTAAACGCCACGCCATTTTGCGTGCCGTTTCGTTCACGCCACAGTTAGCCGTCATGCGGGCCCTTCCGTACGGATCCACGAGGCCTGAACGGAAAGTATAGCGTCGGTCCCCATGGGTCGTGACGTTTAACCCTTAAAGCTTAAACCCTGTGTTAAGTGGAGGACTGTTTTGTGTCCTTATTGCCAGTGTCCCCTGACTCGTGTACACTCGTTATCACCTGGTCACCACTTGGGTGAACCTTAGCAAGGGCCAATAAATCACACTTAAGACGGTAGGCATAGGACCCAAATTGTTTAATCATCCACCACCACCGAAAAACCTCGAAGTTAACAAGTACCCTCAATATTATTCACAACCAATAAGAAGACACACACTACACACTCGCCACTTACATTTCACACCAACCAATTAGTAGACGTACAAAACTTATAAAACCACCAAGGCAGTATTCGCGAGACGGATCTTCTAAAAGTCCCAGAAAGATAAAGCAAGCACCACGATCAGGCAATCAAGACAGACCCACGATGATCAACTCAGCCCCAGAGACAGTCACGTATCGGAACTCTTTAGTTCTCCCTAACCAAGTCTAGCTTTATTAATTTAAAGAAGGCTGCATCTCAGCAACATTGTCGCATTGGCGTATACAGGTCTTAGAACTCCGCGAAACTCCCAACGTGAGAGTTGCAGCGTTCTGGACGCAACACTACCTGCCGCAAATTATCATGGGGTTTGTTAAAATTTCCCCTTTGGCGACGATCTCGAGGCTGAAACAGACCTCGTTGAATATCGGAAAACGCGAGCACTTTTCAACGATGAACTTCCCACTCCTGTGTTTGCGCTAACTTGGACAAAGAGCAAACGCATGGTACGACTGAACCGACGTCTCTTGGTGCTGACTGACAGAAATTCCGTTGCGAATCCTGCGGGTCGTAGAATATCACGGGATTTATTAAAATTTCCCGATTCTCGATGATCTCGAGACTGGAACAAGCCTCGTTGAATATCGGAAAACGCGAGCACACTCCGACTATGAACTTTCCACTCCCATATTTGAGCTAACTTACAATTAGACAGAGAGGAAACGTATCGTACGACTGAATCGATGTCTCTTGGTCCAGACTAACAGAAATTCGGGGTAAATCCTGCGAATTGTAAATTATCATGGGGTTTATTAAAATTTCCCGATTGACGATGATCCCGAGACTGTAGTAGGCCTCGTTGAAGCACCCTCGGAGCGTAAAATTGGAAATTTGAACGCGCGTTTTATCACCTTTTGCGCGGGAATCTTTGAAATTGGGTAATTTCGTTTGAAGACCTCGTATACTGCGATTATGAAGTAATCGCAGGGACTTTTCGTGCCGCGGTGCCACGAATTTCTCACGGTGGTACGGAAAAGTAGGTAGCCATCGATGGAGCGGGAACCCAGAGACGGTAACAGAGTAGAGTCGGATAATGGGTCGAATAAGCTTAATGGGCCGGTCTTTATGCCCGTTCTCGCGATAAGTGTCTCGAGATTCGCGAAAACGGGTAAAAATGTGTCAGCGGAAATAAATTCCGCTTAATCGCGTTCTTCCGTCGAGTGGGAAAAATCGCTTCTGTGTTACGGAAACGTCGGATTTAACGCTCACTTTCTTGCCTCACCTCGCTCGAATTATGCCTGGTTCTCGTCGGTGTCGAGTATAAAACGCCCCATCGAAGGCTCGCTTGTTCGTATTTCAACGAGCACGGGCTTTCTAATTCCACAATCGAGCTGATTTCACGCGATAGCTGTAACGAGAGCCAGCTCGCGCGGTGGTATCTGGCCTGCAAAGAGCAGCTTCATCCGACGCGCCCAACGGTCGCTGCGCAATGATCGAGCATGCGAATGATATTCCGAGCCGGGTGGAGAACAATGGTCGATCAGTTCTTGCAGCGGGTACCCGCGAATATGTAATGCCGCTTTGCGTCTAAAATCTGCCGATAAATTCGAAGCAGTTTGTCCGAGCTTTGCGGCGTGGCGAGGTTCGCCGATAGAATTCGCGTTATTTTTCCGTCGAATTAAGTCCACCGTTAGATAAACTTTAATTACTTTTTCGCGTGTGTGGATCGAATTAGAGCCATTTGCCGTGGTGCGTCGGGGGCGTAGCATTTTTCTCCTAATTCTTTCCAATTAAACGCCCGCGCGACACACATCGCCGATATTCAAATTAAATTCCTCGTCGTTTCGAGCCGTTCCCCCCACCTCGATTTATTTGTTTACGTTTTTAATCAACGTCGGCAGCCATGCTGCTCCCGAGCAACTCGAAACCGTTTTGTCATCCCCCTTTTTGCTCTTGGCCGATAAGCTAGGAGGAATAATAGAGTTTCCCGACTTCGTCTTATTCCGAAGAAAGCACTTCGATATTGGCTGTTGCAGCCTCGTCGTCTCGATAATGTACGGGAATTCAAAGCACTCCCTTTCACCGTGGATTATCCCTATTCCGCGATATCGGTAAATCGCGATATAGGAGCCGGTGGATTTCGGGCGGGAAAAAAAGGGACGGATATATCAGGCAGGGTGCGATTTGAATTCGGGCGACATGTTTCGCTGAATCTTCTCCGGATGTTGGAGGTCTCAGTAATGGAGCCGGAGTTATGGAAAAAGCAGGCGCGAAGGTGGAACTCTTAAGTCGGAGGAGAGATCGTGGCTTGAATTGGGAAATGCTCGGACGCGGTGGGAATCCGTGATACAACTTGCACGGATTTTTCACGCCCGATTTGCATGAAAAGTTTCGCGTTATCCTCGGTATTAACCAAGTATTTCGAGCACCCCTTCTCCGCGTCTCGCGATATTTCATTCCCTCTTTTATCCCGGCAGAGATTAACTGGGAATTTTAAACGACCGCTATCGAAACGGTGTTATACCGCCAAATATTTACTCGATCGGCAAAGATCGAAGTAACAACGCGCGGAACGCAAGGGATAAGTATAGATATAATTCCGCCATTGTAAACGGATAACGCGTTGCCGATCTCCTTCGTGGCCGCGCAAAACGGAAAACTGTATTGAAAATATTTTTAAGCACAATGCAGTTATCCGACGCGCGCGACTGGCGCGGAACTAAATTCTACACGCACGGTAACCTAAATATTTTATTCGGAATCGCATCATCCGCCAGGATATGATGCACATTTTCGGTGGAATAAATTCTCCGCGCCGTCTGGCTTAATTTTACATCGCTCCGCGTTGTTTGCCGCCGAGTTTACGCTTTTCCGTTGCTTCCGTCAATGGTTCGTTAAATTTCATAAAATCGCGAGTAAAGCGTGCGTTCTGGTTATCCTTCGGCCGCGCGTGCACTTCGAACAATTTATTACGCTCATAATAAGCGTACATTCGAATTACTATCTCGTAATATCCGGCGTGACTGGCCAGATTAATCGGCATTATTACGAACCTGCCGAAGAATACGCGCGGCCGAGCGAGGCTATTAAAATATCGCTGTTGCGAGAAAATCTCGGTAATTACGTACATCGATCGGCAACAACGAAAGCCGAGAAATTCGAATAGACCGAGATTTTTCCTCCCTTGGCATCGAGAATTTTCTCCGTCTATAAGTTCCACTCTTGGCCTAGATACTTCCGCTTTCGTCACTGTTCCTCCTCTATTTGCTTTCCGCCTGGCGTGCAGCCGAGTTACCTTTTCGGTGCTGCAATTAACGGCCCCCCCCCTAGATGCCTTTATCAACGCGTCCTTGGAGCCCGAAATCGAGCGATCTTGGCACGGGGCTACCCCTATCAGCCATTTGCTTTGGCAAATAACTCTTCGACTCCACCTTCCGATAGGGCGAGATTCGCCGAATCGCGTTTAACGAGGCAAAAATAGAGGCGTATCTCTTCGCGGTGACCAAAACCAGAGTGCAAAGAGAGACCTGCACGGAGAGGAGAGGAGAGACCGGTCGTTAGAGAAGATTCGAAGGAATACAGGCTACTCGGAGATAAGGGGATTGCTGGTTTCTCGCGATAGCACGGTACTGATTTACCGAACACGTTCGATCGGTTTCGGAAACTGGGTTAACGAGAGCATAATATCTGAAAAAAGAGTAGAGCATGGTCCCTCTCGATCGCATGCTCCGATGGTTAGCGCGTCAAACGTCATCGGGCCGGTGTTCCTGATCCAATTAATCGGGAGTTTCGTATTTATCCGTCGCGAAGATTAAAAGCCCCCCGTGGACGCATTTTCGCCCGGAAGACGTCGCGTCGAAAGAATGGAGCCGATGCCGATAATCTCGATGACGTTCGGATAAAAGGAAAGATCGGAGGGTCCCAGCGAGTAGGAACGTAGTTGACGTCACCGGGACGGGTGCTCGATCGGGAAACTTAGGGCGCAGGGTTGGAATAGGCGCGACGAGATCCACCGAGCGAGGAATAAAAAGGACATTGAATGGATCGGAGATATTCGCCTGAATAAATCTATTGGCTCCTATCTTCTACTCGCCAGCGAACTTTCACCCGCGAATACCGATTTTTAGCAGACGCGACGGATCGGGAAAGAAAAAGGGTGGAAAATGGATTTTGCACAGGGGCAGATCGCGTTTACCGATTCCCTCGTATCTCGCCGAAGGTAATTATCGAACAAAGGGAGTATTTACGCTCGGTGCAGGCAAGATTTTTAGCGAGCCGGTGGATCTGACTTTAATAGTTTTAGCTCCGTGGAAGGTAAGGAGCGCAGGTCAGGGACGCGTTAATTAATTGATATCGGTGAAGAATGGTAGGTGTGCAACGAGGAAGAGGTAAATCACAGCCCCAAGTATTATAAAGAAGACAGATGGTTCCATTTTCTCCCTTGTTTTCTCTGTTCTCGAGATCCTCGTTCCTCCCCACCGACTCTTGGAAATCTCGCTGCCTTCTCTGGCGAAAAAATGACGCTTTTAATTTTCTCCCGAGATGTTCTCGCGTAATCTTGGCGGAGGTGTCTCTCCACTCGTCGTCTAACGTCCCTTGCCGATAGTTACCGTCAATTACACGATAGGCGAACGCGATACCCGGCTGCTCGCAGGCAAGCAGGGTTCGATGTCGCCAGTTAGTAGGACATTGCCAGGCGACCAATTCATTTCCGCGTGTCCAGCTGGCATGAAAAAAGGAAATGGAAACGGTGGAAGCGACGGCGGAAGCGGGACGATACAGATGGGAAAGACAAAACACCACGGACAGGAACAGTTCGAACGTCCAGTTTCATTTATCCCCGCGCCCCCCGCAACCACCCCTTTCGCTTGTCTCTCTTTTCCACGTGGAAAAGCCTAGTCGCTTCTATTATATCGTACTTGGCCATCGGTCCACATTTCGCGACTTCCTTTCTCTCTGTTTCTCCCCACCCTTGCCACCCCCTCGCGCGCCCTTTTCAATGGCCCTGTCTATCGAATCCTCCGAGTCTGCCGATTCCCGGTACCCCTATCAGCCATCGTCCAAGTTCGTCTAAAGTAACTGTGCGAGTTTCCCCTTAATGTCCCGCGCTAAGATCCGCGCGTAGGATAAGATCGATATCAGCCACGTCGTTTCACGTGCCATTAACGCGCGATCTGTGACGTCGTCCTAGAGTGGGACGCGAGTCTGGTAACTTTCTAGTTACCGCTCTACGCTTATACGTATACCTAGATCGTGGCGCGTCGTGTCTGTCGACCAGCGTTTCCCTCTGCGAAAGCCTGTTTAGAGCGCCGTTTCGCCCCTAACAATTCCCGCGATTGTAAGCGCGCGCTCTACTCGCGTTCTACCCTCGAAGCCAAAAAGAGAAGCCAGAGTCGTAGAAATAGAACACTGTTACCGTAGCCTCGTTAGTCCCTCTTACGATGGTCGAAATAGGGGTTGAAAGCGCTCTTGAGAGAGCGGCTGACGGTCTTTCCATCCCCCACCCGCGTACCGCTCCGTTGTCGTCCTGCCGCTCGACCATTTTGTAAAAGGCATTTCTACCCGGCCCTGTCGATCTCGAATCCCAGCCACGTCAACCGGCATCCCCTTTTCTGCTCCGCGATACTCCTATACGAGGGAACACTGGATTAACGCCAGACCAGATTCAAACGTTATTCGCCTCGCCTGTTCCTTTGCGTTATCTCGCGCTCGGATCTGGTCTTCGATATCGATGGGGCAGAAAATAGGCGAGTGAATCCCTCCGTGGCTGTTTGGATTAGGTGATTCCTCGAGCAGCTCCTGTCGACGGTTCGTATACGGATCCGTACACGCCGTGTTTCTATATCCGATTATACGACGTGTCGCGGTAAAATGGCGGCCGCGTTCGAGCAGCGTTGTTATAGGTTTCCGTTTTTGATCTCGAAAACGGTCTAAACGCCAAGAGACGACAGCTGCGTCTGTGGAATTAATTAAAATTGATTCGAATCGACTGCCGGCTCGAGTTTGTATCTCTCCGTGGCGTCTGCGTCGACGACGAAGGTAATATCGCGAGGAAGGGGTTGAAAGGGAAGAAGAGAAGGAAGTATTCGTTTAAATTTATAATCCGACATGGACGTCTAGACTAGGGTGGCTGACTTTGATGTCGGTGCACTTTTCGGAGCGTTCCCCGTGTGCGCGTCACGTGCGAGCTTGCGCTTCGTATAAAGATGACCTGAAATTCTGGTATGTCGCCGAGGGTTGGTATGACATTCTTGTCGAAGGTTTCGCTTCGACGCGGAGGCGGCCGTCGCTTTTGTTGCGAAATATTTAAGAAGAAGCGCAGCTTTCGCAGCGCCCTTGCACGCGCGCCCAGCTGCCGCGGGATTTTAGGGAATAATTTTCAACCCGGGATTCCCATTTTTCTGCCTGCATCCTTCGCAGCCATGACGGATTACGGATTATTTCGTCGTTCGCTCTGGTCGCGTCGTAAAAATGCATAGGGAGGCGTAATCGTTTCATCGCGGGCATGCATTAAAGATGGGATTTATTTTACGATCCGCGAGGCACGCGAAAATTCAGAATCCGCTTGTTACTTATAGCCCCGTGCCGTTTGTCCCGCTTTACGTTTTCCACTTTATTCCTCGTCCTTAAGTGGATCAATGAGAACATTCGTGCACCCCCTGGTCTGCAACCTCCCCTTTATTTTACCTCCAGTCTCTTCGCGTTTTATCGCAGACGATTTTACCCCGGGACGAAGAAGGTACGAGTTTCCATTGATCTTATCGAGTACCCTCGATCCTATCTCATTCGAATATCTTTCGGGATCGGAAGCTCGGAGTGTCTTAGGTCGTCCAACATTTCGCGACGGATCCAAGTATCCTCCGGATCCCTGCTTTCCACGCGATCCACGTTATTCCACATTTTTCCTCGTTACTTTCCGTTATTCCGCGTTATTCCGCGTTATTCCGCGTCTTTGCCAACGAAGATCCATCGATTTTGTTTACCCCTCGTCTCTACTAGTTCGCGCTTCGTGTCGTGCGTTATCCTTCCGATGGCTGTGCAGATGCCCCAGTTGCGATATGGAAAGGCTCGAGATTGATTCGTTTCTATTTAATTAAGAAGTAGATCCACGCAAGCGAGCGAGTACAGCGGTTCGTCTGGCTCGTGACGTGGTCTGCGTGTCGCGTCGCGGGTAATAACTCGCTCTCCCCTCGAAAGAAGGGTAGGTCGTAAAAAGGAAAGCATCGCCGGCCGTAATGGCGGCTATGAAGAAGAACGATATCTCGTTGTTGCGCGGAGCCTCGTAATAGGTTTATTCGGTAAACGGCGAAGACGGTAATCTCTGCTGGATCCCGATCGACGGTGGATTCGATTGGACCTGCGGTTGCTCGATATCGAAAATTTCGCCACCGGTAATATAGCCGTGAAGGCAATAACGGAAAACGAAAGTTGCGTGTCGGCAGTTTCGTGTAAAGCATTAGAGGTCGATGCGCACGTGGAGCTTGGAGAATTACAGGTTATGGCGCTCAGGTGGCCCATAACTAAGCAAGTTTATACCGATTCTACGGGGCTTCGCGTTTCTCTAGCCTCTATAACTTTGTTCTATTAGCGTGTCCGACGTGCAAGGTTTTCTCCGCCTAAAAGGCCGTATTTCCTTTCATCGCGGTCAATAATCGCGAGATCCAGTTGCTTCGCAACTCGAGTGTAAATGATCAAATAATAAACGAGAAAAAGTTACTCGTTACGGATTTAAGTATCTCTTCACTCGCACGATGCATCCAAGAACGAGAGTGAAACTCGTCAGACTGGCATTCTTCCCTCGAAAATCGAAAATCATTTTCAATTCGCGATCGCATTCGCTTCGATATCGGATTAAACAAAAATACCGATAAAATACGCTTCGCCATATTAATAGACGGTTCGGTGTGCCGGATGAAAACGGAACAGAGGGAAAAATTCGTCTCGATTCCAACTCGATTCTTTGACACGTTCCTTTAATAGACGCTTCGTTCGCTTCCGAATAACGCGGAAACGCGTCATCGAGGTTTTCGTCTACCCTTCTCGAGATAAATTTCCAAAGCGCGTTACAAATGGTTCCATTTCAGCGATATGAAAATTAACAAGTTCCTAACCTCAAAGAGGATTTCGGTCGCAGGTGCGAATTCCATCGGTAATCGCGTCAGATTTAATTTGCAAATTTCGGAGTCGCGTTAAACAGTCCCGAAGTTTGCGTCGCGATTATTTCTGTCGGGAACAAGCTTCATTGGCGAAAACCACGGTGACGGAAACGCGTTTAGTTCGCGTTTCACTCGCGACGCGGAATATTTGCGTTCTGCTGCGCGGCGGGTTTCAAAGCGAAATTTGGATTGTAAATGAGTGAAAAATGGGCTAGATGAAAGTCGCGGCAAATGTTTCTACCTTCGAGCGTCCGAGAGACGAGCTTACTTTCGAGTGCGAAACTCGCCGCGCTACCTTTTCACCTAATTGGATGCTAATTTTCGGTATCGCGGAGACGATGAATTTGCCAGAGCGAGAGACTGGGATCATCCGTAGATCGATCGTTTATTACCCGATACTTTTCGAGGATTCGCTGCGACACCGCGGAGGCCATTAAGATTCACCGACGTGGATTGATATCGGGAAAAATTGGCGAATTCGTGTTCCGAAGGGTACTCTATAACTCGACACGGTCGGTTGCCCGGCTGGCAATAATTTCGCGGAAGGAGTAGAGTGGCAGGAGCGATGTCTCGGATTTCTTGTCTCGCGGATGGAAAAGCTCGGCCACGGAGCGATGTAGCGTGTTACGGGGAAGAAAAACGAGGTTAGCGGGAAATTCGTGGCGGATGAACGAAAGTCAAAGGTTGTTCGTAAACAGAAACGCAATATAGTTGGGTTTGGAAAGCCACTGTCGATTCTCGGACAGACGAGGCAAAGCTCGTTAAAGCAACGAAATTTTTACACAGGGCGGGATATCGGGCTCGATCCGAGCTAGTTTCCAGCGATTAGAGTCCAGTCCGGTGTAGTTTTAACGAAGCTTATTTCCGTGGAAACGAGGAAACAAAGGTACGAGCAAAGTTAAAGCTCGCAACGATCCTTCGCGCCACCGTGGTTCCCCGGCGAAATTTCATCGCTCGAGGGTGCGAGTCCTACCCCCAAATTGTATTGTGTTTACCGTAAATTTATACACCCGGTTCGAGGTTTGCCCGACTTTTGCGAGTTTTCGGCCGAGATCGCGATTCAGGCGACGCTTCGAGACGTAGAGACGGGCCCTTGGAAATGCGGTACACAACGGGGCCACTTTTCCTGTCTCTCGGACAGCAACGACGCTCTGGAGCGTGAGGAATCCCCGAATCGAAGATTGGCGTCTCGCTCACCCCGTGACCCGGTCGCGATCAATTTCAGATGGAGCCTCGCTGGGACGAAACTCGAGCTTGACCGTTGCGAAACCGTTTCGAAACTCGAGACAAACTGGAAATTAGCCGATAGAGGCTTCTGTTCGGCGAAAAGACCGCGGTACGCGGAGAAAACGCGTGACGGTCCCCCGGCAAGCAAACACCGATTTCTGACGCACGTTTGCGTAAGCCCGAATGTAAATCGCGATTCAAAGCGTGGCCACCCGCAGGGATACTATTGGGACGGGTCACTTGGCTACGTACCTATCGATTTTATCCGGCTCGGAAGAAAGGGAGCGGTCGAATCGGAGATAATTAAATCGAGGCATCGACGTGGGCGCTGTGTGCCGATCTACACGAGGTATTCGGTAATTCGTGGGATATTTTCGGCTTGGTGCATCGACCGTTGCGTTTCCGCGGAATGCTGGCTGCCACCCTTTTCCACCTCCTCGCTGGGCCGATTCGATCGGGGCTCGCGTTCCTTTTAATCTCGCCCGTACGCGAATCCGCGATGGACGAGAGTCTGCTGCGCGGATGAAGCAGCCACTCGCGGAGATTTGCCGATCGTGGTAAAATCCGTGGCCATCGTTGCGAGCGTAACTCGAGTGGCTGCGATCGAACGCGGCCAACTAATTACGGAATTACCTCGCACAGGAATAGTTTCGCGAGTACCCGCGTTACTCGATTAGCAATGGCTCGCTCGTTTGTCGTCGTTCTTGCCGATCGAGCCTCGGAAATTTCGCATACCGCGAGACGGGGCAAATTTCTTCCCCCATCGACGTTCGCGTTAATCGATTCCCTCGGCGAGGCTAACGAAATTGGGCATTCCTTCTAACCGGTGTGTCTGCTCGGGAAAAGTGTACCGGTGGTCGGTTAGGGCGAAATTTAATAAGGCTGGGAGGAAACTTTCCAGCGATTCGTGGACGTCGAGGTGCACGGGGTGTGTGGATGTAATCGGGTCGCAGTGTGTTGAACCACGAGGTCGGGGAAAAGGTCGGACAGCAGCGTGGCTCGTGTTTTAACGGGCCGAAACGCAGGACCTTTCTTTCGCGTGGAGAAATTAATTCGAAACGGACTCGTTTATTCGACAACCGACGCACGCCGCCGTTTCAATGGGAAAATTTAATCTGCTCGAAAGCACGACGGATTTAAATCGGCCGATTTCCTTTCCCACCGCCGTCGACGGAGCACCGATTTGCAGGCAGAAATTTCATTAGCGTCCGCGTTCGATACCGTTTCAAAGCTCGATCGCGAACGAGGAAAATCCTCCGCGGGCTTCTCATCTCCGATGGTTTTTCGCTTCGGATTAGCCGAAGAGACCGGCGGATTCGCGTGGCCGAGAATTCGTAAGCGCGCGAATAGGCGGGATCCGGAGAGGGATGACGAACCGTGTGCGCGGCTTATCGCGTATTATCGATGGCCCATCGGACAGCGGCGAGCGGAGAACAATGCGCGAGGTCCGTTGAAACCGGTCGGTGTCGTGAATTACCGATGAAATCGACTATCGAAAGCCGATACGCCTGTACGAAAAGCCCCGACGGTGGTCCGAGGAGCGGAAGCGGTACCGCGAGGAGGAAAGAATACGAAACGGTTTCATGCATACGAACGACACGAGGCACGCGAGCTCGCCATAATCGCGTAGAACGCGGATTGATTGCCGTCAGACGAAATGCGGCATCCCTCTCGAACGATTCGCAATTGCTCTACGTCGTGCGGCTATTTTTCCCCCCTTTTTTTTATCGCGAACGATAGCGGTGCAACGGACAGAGGTTTTCGGACAATGCTCGTACCTTGGTGTTTCGGCTGGCAGAGAATTTATACGGTGTAAACTGGCCGCATCGTGCACGGTTTCCCGATGCTAAATCCCTGGTCGTTCATCGTTCCATCGATATCGAACTTGCTCCAACTTCTCTGGCCGATGCAGAAATTCGGTTGATTTATACCGGGAAGAAAAATCGAGACTTTCCCCGGCTCGAATAAATCAGTCCTAGTTCGCGCGGGTCACGTCGCGATAAATGTCTTTAAAGAGTTCCTCACCGGCCAAGTTCTCAAACTTTCGCCTGGACCAGCGTCGAGTTGGATCGCCGCCTATCGGCAAACCTGACCGCTAAATTCCTCTCGACACGGTGCTTATCGCGCCGGTGGCAGAGAACATTTCGCTGCTTTCGCGCTTAAACTCCACCTCGGGGTTAGATTTCGGGATCCTCGCTGTCACGACGTGCTACACGTGTTTCCATTTGCTCGGGTCGATGCGACGTCGCGGCGAGATCCAGCTGCGTGCATTGATTTCTCGGTGTCCGAGACGGGACGCGCGTCCGCGTTCTTCCCGCAAATTTCACGATCGGTAGAGTTCGTCGATCTCGTCGCTTTCGGTCCAGTCGCGTCTCGCGTCCTCTTCGAGATGCCTCGGCACCAGCCAATTTCCCGCAGATCGCGTGCTTCCTCCGACGCACGTACGATTGATCGCGTCAAGACCTTCGTCCTTGGCGAAAATCTGATACGTCCACTCTCCGTCTCCCTCCGCTTCCCTCTCACGAGCGAAAACGATCGTTCACCGTGACGGCGCAAGGGTAAGATCGAATCTCTCTCACGTATTTCAGCATTTCGCTGATTCTCGCTTCGGTGGAACAGGTTCGCTCGTGGACTCGGACTATCCGGTCGGATCGTGGCCGATCGAGGTCTGGTCGGTTCGAGAACGCTTGTTCGCGAGCGTAGCTACGCGGCGAAACCTCGTGTCCGTTGGTGTACGCTTGGCGAAGGGTGTTTCGCGTGCTCGGTCTGCGACGCCTTTAGGCCGACTGCTCGTGAAAATGCGACTCTTGCTGCGCGCCACGTTCCTCGCGCCTGCGCCACCACCAATTTCTTCCATGGATACTCTTCTCGATGTGTTTTCGATACCCCTACAGGTCGCGAGCTTTCCGTTAATTCACCCTGGACCAGCCACCTTGGTCCTTCCAGCCAAACGCGGCCCTCCGCGCCTTTTTCACCCCCGTGTCCCTCGGCCCAGCTTTTAGGCAATAATGCTCTACTTCCAGTGTACCGC
Organism: Eufriesea mexicana; assembly: GCF_001483705.2. Lineage (NCBI taxonomy): Eukaryota > Metazoa > Arthropoda > Insecta > Hymenoptera > Apidae > Eufriesea > Eufriesea mexicana. The sequence goes on along the minus strand of NW_016907957.1, from coordinate 48,388 downwards.
CCTAGACCAGTAACAATGTAAATCGCGACAATGTAACGACGCTGTTATGTGTCGCGAAGGTACAATCGAGGGCAAAAGATGGGGTAGCCGAAGCTTTAAAAGCCTTTTCGCTTCCGTAGCTCGTTAAGCAGTCCTTGCCCCAGTAACTTCTCGAGAATAGGCCTGTTCATATATCGTACACAACTTTGCTCCAATTATTTCGCGAGAACGAACATTTTAATGCGAATCCAGCAGAGGCAGAGACAGAGGCAGAGCGTCTTTTATACCGGGATTCCGATGTTTCAACGAGACGCGAGATCGAGAGCCGTCACTCGCCAGTGATCCGTGAGACGTCGCGACACGCTGGATCTCGGGTAACAAATGCGGGAAATTAAGGGAGAAACCGAGACGAAAAACTTAGGGGTCGCGTTATATTCCCGGAGCACGCGTATATTTCCATTTGCGCGGAAAGGCGAGACGCTGCGAGCTGACGCGAATATATCTTCTTTAAAGCGCGATATTTCGAAACACGCGAGATATTCCCGCGCGCTTTGCCAGCTCCGAGGATATTTCAAACGTAGCTGGAGACGAGGACGGTGTTGGACTGGGTTACGAAGCAACTCGCGGGGAGCCAGATGGGAAAAAAAGGGGCGCGTTGGAACTTACTCGCGGCCGGGATTAACCCGTCGCGGAAATAACGCAGCTTCGACGAATCGAACGACGTTCAGGCAGCGTGGAGCCACTCGGCTGTGTTCCAGTCGAAACCTTAATTAGCCGGGAACAATAGGTGCGTGCGCATTAAACGATTCGACGCGCAACAACGCGCGATGATTAACGCTCTATCGATTGCGTTAACGACGCGTCCAGCTAGCCAGGGATTACATCCGCGTCTCTACCCGTCTTTCGCTTACATTGCCAACTTAATCCGTTGACGTTCGCGTGACGATACGAGACCAACTGCGTCCGCGGCTCAGCACACCTGCTGTGCTTGCGAGCTGACAGGCTGCAACCGCGAAATCGGACCGGATCCGATGCAACGCGCACTGCGATATTCGCCTCTGGCGAACAGCTCGAGAGCAACGGTATCGTATCAAGGTCTCGACCGCGTGCAACTCTGAATTTACGAAAACCGAGTCGATTCGGTGGATTAAGAACGCCTTCACCCTTTGACTGCCACGCCGAAATCACCTGTTTCCTTCAGGACGTCACGGGAGTGCACCGCTAGATGCGAGACTTATAATATTCTAATATTCTTTTCATGTTCTAATACAAATTTTTAATCGCTCAATGGGGCACTTTTTATTTCCAAGTATCTTCTAATTAGTGGTTATATTAAAAATGGACTATCTGTCAATTTTCATTCAACGTTGTTCAATGCAGTTCGACTAGTTCAAGCGCTTCGTTCACCCATGACCATCGTGACGTCGCAGGAGAAACCGTGGTCGGTCATATATGACCAACGTGGCAGTCAAAGTACAGGTAGTCCTCCTACAACATGGCATTTTATAACACGATTCATAAATGACGGGAACCCTCCTACAACACGGCATCCTATAACACGGTTTCGCTCTAACACGATAAGAAAATTGCAAAAACCTTTGAACAGCACTGTACTTCTACATGAGCAGTGATGACGAAGGAATTAATTAAATTAAAGTTGCGTTAAATTAAAATAACATTTCTGCCCTTTTTCGTGTTGTACGTACATTTATATTTTTAACAAGAATTCAGTTGTTTATGTGCAATTAAAGAAGAAATTTATTTCGGTACGTAACCCCCCTTTCTGTACCGGCTCTGGGTCTCATGCAACACGGTTTCACACAACACAGCATTTTCTAGGAACCTATCTACCGTGTTATAGGAGGGTTACCTGTATTAGATTGTCCCATAAGTTCTTTCCGCGTCACGCTATGTATGTCCTCGAGCCGGCTATGTTTGTAAACATGCTGGATTATCTATTCTCCGTTTATGGCATCGTTTTCAGTCGTCTCACAGCTCTTTCGAAGTACGTTTCGTTGGTGACAAAGTCTCTTTTGAAATCCTTTTCTACGCCGTTCAATATGGATAGCCGAAAGATGCATTCGCGGCATGTTATGCTTGATTGCTTTAAAAAAGGTAGTAGTGCAAAGGACACTGCAGACGAGATTTGCAGCGTTTATGGGAGTGGTGCTACGACTGTGCTATACTACGACCTTGCCCCATCCGATTATTACTTGTTCCTTTCGTTAAAAAATTCTCTCCGTGACAAATGTCACAAATCCGAAAGCGAAATAAAAACGCGCCTCGATGAATATTTTGCAAGTAAGTCTGAACAATTTTGGAAAGAGGGCATAACGAGGCTTCGTGAGAGATGGAAGAAGGTAACAGAGCAAAACGGTTCATATATGACACAATAAATCAATCTTAAACAACCAATATCGTCTATTTATTTGGCATCAAGAAAAAAGGAAGAAATTTTTCGGACACCCTAATATTAATTTGCCTATAATAATACGCGAACCTGATCGAAGCCTGGGAAAGCTCTTGAAATTTTCCACCGATGTACCATTCCGTGTCGCGCGTTCGCGTGACATGCACAGACACGGTGAAAAATTAACAGAGACGCGCAAACTCGGTGGAATCGTTACCCGAGTGCGAGGGGTGGGAGTCGAAAGGTCTAACTCGAAATCAAATGCCGCGATTCGTTGTTCGCAGCTCATTACCGGGCAGCGAAATCAATCGCGCGGAGCGGTCGAATTAATAAGCTTCGTCGGTGCATTAAATTGTTACTCGTTGCGCGGTAATTGCGCGTTCAAATTCCCGACGGAGAAGTCGGCCGAAAACTGACGGGAATTTCGAATTCAATTTGGCCCGCCCACTTTAGAAGCTGCACAGGATACACGCGTAAATTGGATTGCCAATGTAGGTATGCTCGCACTTGTGTCAGCGTTAGGCTCTGGTTACCGTAGCCCTGACTCTGCCAATTAACCGTATCTATTTGCCCCGATACAAATTCGAGACGCGGCTCTGGTTGATTTGCATTCGATTCCATTAACGAGCCGGTATCCAACCGCGAATCCCCGTCAATTTTCGACCTTCCGGCACGACCGCTCGCTCGTCACTCTCGGTGCCACCCCGCTTACGAGTCGGGGGTTGACAGTGTTTTGCAAATTGGGATGTAAAAATAGGGATGTAGATCGGCGAAGTAAATAAAAGTGGATTTAGTAGCTGCTTACGAAGGTCGCTGACGGTGTCGAATTGGAAATTTCCACGGTGTCGAAATATTTCGTCACACTTCGAACATCGTTCCCACACAAACGCGTCAAAGCCACGCGGCGTTAGTTTTCGAGATATTCGCTGTCAAAGGTTTCCGATACTCCGTACGCGTTTCGCGAGTGTTAGCAATCGTGGGTGTCTTATCGCGTGAATTCGCAGGCCTGGCATTGGCACGCGGATCTAGCCGAACCTACAACTAATTAAGTAATTACGGCCAAGTGGGATAGGCCAGAATTAAAATCAGGTCGAGATCCACTGTCACGAGCACTCCCCATTGTACGCGGACCCCCGCGCGTGAGGAGAAATCATCGTAAGAGGAACGATTTTTCGCTCATTTTTCATCAGAAATTAAGGTCGAGAGACGATTACGCGTACGGGGGGAAATTATCCAGGATGGCGTCTCTGAAAATATGTCCCGTCGTGAAAATCGACGAGGCGTCTCTCGAATCGGATAATTACCGATACTCGGATCTTCGTTCCGGTGCAGTGTCCCCATCGACTTCTTTAACGAGGGTCGACCGATGGAAAAGTGGCAGGTGGCGGAATTTCGGTGAGATTACAGCCAATGTTCCCGCCACGAGCACCCCTCGTCGATTTCTCCTTTCGCCCCTCGGCGGCTACAGCGTCGTAGCCAATTATAAACCGCGGTGGGAAAGTCTGATCTCGGATTCTTCGGGATCCGGAACGAAACCGAAATACCCTCGTCGAGATTCCTCCGCGATCCCCTGCTCCGCGAACATTCGAACGTTGTTGGCTGGTTTGTTCGTCGAAGATACGAAAGACTGGCCGAAATCCGTGGAAAATCGTTTAAGCCGTCGGCGAGGAAAAGTGCGGTAACAGAGGGGCGTGTGAAATTCATAGGCACGTCTGGAGAATTAACGCGAGCAGGGGGAAAGCCAGGGGCTAACGTCGCGGTGCATGCGACAAATTATGCAAGTGCGAGACAGCCGGGCCGCGTTGCGATAATCGCGTGAACGGGACATTATACGGTCGTAATTGACGGCACGCTAATTGCATTACTAATCGTGCGCTTCCGTGCACGAAGCGCCACGCGAACGTCGAACGCGTGTGCCGAAATACCGTGTCGGTATTACCCGGCGTGTCGCTGTTTACCTTTCGGTTTGCATTCCTTTTTTCAGCCGAACTTTCCATTTTTCTCGCCTTTTCAAATTTTTGTCCGCAAGGTTTCGGTAACGCCACGAGAGACCGTGAAAACGGGTTCCATTCGCGAATGAACGAGGAGGTATTTCCGTGCCGATTATTCATTCACTGGATATACCAAAGAGGCCTGATCCCTCTAAATTAGCTTCCACCGACAGGGGTTGGGCTGCCTTGTAAAACATTTATTATTCCCTGGCAGTCGCAGCGCCTGCGTGACACTTCCTCCCGTACATGTGGACGATGAGCGTTGTCCTTTGCTCGTTTTTCCGCTGCCTGAAAAATGTGTCAACGGGGGAAAAATTGCAACCGGTCGCTTGTTCCCTTGAAAAAATGGTTTTAACCGAGTAATTAACCGGAAAAACGTAGTCGGAAAGAGCGCTCGTAACGATCGCAAATTTTGCGGTTGTTGCGTCGAAAGCTGACACGGAGGACCCGTGTCTCGTTAGCTTTTTCGGCACGCGACATGGCAGTGTCGGCCTAAATTCTGTCTAATGTTAAATCATCGTCAAAGCGGGAATTGGCGTCGCTGGCCGTGCAAATATCGGTTTGTCAGCTTTCCCATCCAATTTCAACCTTTTAATCCATGCACGACGAAATTCTCTTTTATTTATCCCGATTCGACGTGGCACACGGTTAATGAAACATTCGATACGACGTGTCTGTCCGCGTGAAACGAAAAGGTCTTCGACATCCTACGCAAATATTTCCCTTCGAGTTTGCCTCTCGACTCGCCGAGACGCGAGCTATCGATCTCGGTTATCCAAAGTTCCATCCTCGAGCATGAGTCCTTCGCCGTTTTTACTCCTCTCTCCAGCCCCCTCTGTTTTCGTTCATATCGCCCAAGTAAGCGTCACATCCCGGCACAGATTGCCTCTTCGTTTCTCTCGTTGCCTCGATTCGCTGTTTGTCAAACTTCCGCCAAACTTTTCTTATTACTCCCATTGTAAACATTCGCTCGCAGCATCTGTCGGCGATCAACGATATAAATGCTATTGAAATCGTATAAAATAACGCACGAGCCCTATTGTTCCGCGAGTGCTTTACGTGAAAACTTTGCAGCGCGAGCGGATGAACGAGGAACGAAACAAAGAGGTACGTTAAACGCTTGCTTTTCCGCCGCGCGGTGTTCCGTGTTTGAGCGAGCGTGCGTCGAAAGAGGAATCCTCGCTTTCATCCCCGCGTTTCGTTTCAATGATACTTGGCGTCGATCGCGGCAGTCTTTGCGGCGAAAATGTCGATACGAGGTACGATCGTGACTCGAGGAAGAATATCTAACGCTTCCATGATTGACTTCCATGGTGGTCACCGGTGTCCGGCGATACTAATTTCTTTAATTTATATTTGTTTTATTGCAACCATTTCTTGAAAATTTGAAGAACGTAAATAAATAAATAGACATTAATAATTTGCACCATTTTTCCCCGTATTGTTCGATGATTCGTCACTGTGTCGCAAGAATAACGCAAATTTTATCGCGGTACCGTATAAAAGGTGCGTGGCAGACAAAGTGTTAAGAACGCGGACAGCTGGTCGGATGAAGTCTCTCAGCCCGCGTGTCTTGAAAGGAGGATTATTTCCAATTAATTCGAATTGCCTCTGTGATTGGTATCAAACGCTATATTCACTCATACTTCGAGGAAGAAGTCCAAAGGTACGACACACCTCTGTCATCGTTTCTACTCTGCCTTATGGGCGTAGTACAGGGACAAATAGCACGGACATGGTACTCGTGGGTTCGTGTTCCATTGCAACCGTAAATCGAATATCGAACGATCTCTTCCCGCGAAATTGCATCCACTCTTCGCGGTCGAATTTATCGAGTCACGCATCCGCTTCGTCGTCGAGGAAAATGGGTCCACGAAGCGGCTCTTGTCTTCGTCCGAAAATATCCAGACCAGAGGTCCCGGGGCTTTTTCCCTTCGTCGAAGGGCTGCGACTATTTCCTGAGAAACAAGACAATCGACGGTAGCTCGGGGACGACTTCCGTACCGAGAAAACGATCGCAGAGCGTATTACTCACCGTCGATCGCGTGTCGACTCGATCTCTATCTAGTCCTCTTCTTCGAGACGAACGCGATCTTCAGCAGGTTCACCACTGGCGCCTCGAACGCCATGGAAATGCAGAAGGAAATCAAGTAGGAGGCGACCAGGTTGCCAAAGTACAGGATCAGCTGAGGAAACAAGCGTGTGCCATCGTGAGACGTGTCTTCTGATTCGGTAGACTCGCGAGCAGGGTGTCTACCTACCACGACGGTGTTGTGAAGGTGCAACGGCCCGTCCATTTGGGCAGCGACGAAGGTCATGAGGACGGGGTGCACCAGGTAGGCGCAGTAAGTCAACCTGGATAGCGGATACATGAGTCTGAGCGACAAGAAGCTGTCGATCATCCTGGCGGAGCCGGTGCAGCATTGGATGACTATGAAGGATACACCGATCGCCCAGGCCGTGTGTCCCAAGGCGGCGTACACGGAACTCACCGGCACGGTTAAATTTCCGGGGTACAGGCCGTAAACTACCGAGAACATTATGGCGCTGGATAACACCCAGCCGATCGCTCGTGCGACCTGGAACAGTAGCGTGGAAGCTCGCTCGGTCTCGTCCCGATGTGAACCGCGCTGATGGCTAAATAATTCGTCAGAGACCGGCTCGAACGAGCTTATCCGATTTCAATCTCGTCGGAATACCTGTCGCGTGGATCCAGCGGGGAATTTGCATACCGCTTACTCGGATCAACCGGAACATTTTTCAGGATTAAACTACTTACCAGAGGCAATTTCAATTTACAATTCGTTTTAAACAAAATGTAACCCGTGCTAACGCCCACGAAGTAAGGACCAGCTCTTAGCCAGGGTTTATCGTAGAGCTCGTCGAAGAGAGCAAACGGTTCCTGGATCCTGAGTGGGAAAACAAAAAGGGGAGATTACAGTTGGCGCGATGGCTCCATTGAAGTTTGAAGGGCTTGGCGCAGATGGAAAGTATAGCGCTCGCTGAATCATCGTGATACGGAATTAATCGTATTTTCGCGAAACCAAAGACCCCGGCATTTAATTACGCGGAATCGAAAGTCCGAGCCGCTGTTTCTCCGTTTCGCGTTACGAAAGTTTCCGATCGATATGCAGCTAGGCGAAATTATACTTTCCGGCGGCGGATACGCGTGCAAGAAAAAGGGAAAAGGAGGGAAAAAAGCGAAAGGATTTTAATATTAAACAGCGTGCATTAAACATGTGAATCGGGGCACATTTACATACCGCATTGTGCGCAATTGAAACGTTTGTATAGTTAACGGGCTAATTACCTGGCTACGTAATCGTTGGAATAGGCGATGGCGAAGGTAGTGAACGACGAGGAGACGATGAGCAGAAAAACCACGACGACGATGGCCTTTAAGTACTTAATAGACAGAAGAAGCAAAAGTATTCCAAGAACGTAGAACTGCGTGTCATTTGCCATGTACCAGCTCCACAGCATACACTGGAAAGTTGTTAATCGAGTATTCATCGGATAATTGCGTGAAGGTTCAACGAGCTGAGACTAGGTCGGACTCGCGAGAGTATCGGAAAATACTTGGTCCACGGAAAATTTATAGCCGAGAAAGGCGCGAGGCTAATGGATCAAACGTCAAACTAGCGGATGGTTTGATCAAGCGGAAGCATTTTGATAACGTTCGTATAAACCTCGCCATTTTTCTCGACGATTCCACGATGGCGGCAATCGAACAGGCGCGACAGCTTTTTCGAAGCGTAGCGAGCAAACGCGGCCTTGTAACCGGTGATAATTAACCGACTCTTCTTTCGTCAACGGAATCGATTTTAGGATGGTTAGAGACACACTGGCTGCGTGATCCCGTCGCTTTGGAACTTTCCCCGAACGATAGAATTAATTATCGGAAAACGATCGAGACGCTGACACCTTTCCTGCCACCCGTAACCTCCGCGGGCCCATGCTTCCTGCGGTGGGAAATTTCGCAGCATCCTCTTGGCCCGGTGCACGGTTGTTCTTTGATTTAATTGTCTTTGCTCTCGGGTTAAGCGCCACGTCGATAACCGACTAACGGGTCCGTGAGGTTTTCTTAAACGATAAAGAGTTCTTACCATTTCCGTGCGAGGGTAGAGCGAGTTGAGGTACAGCGCGTTCCTCCACCAGAACTTCTCGCATGTCAAATGATCGATAACCGTCGGCGAGAATACCGTCCATGCAATGGTATGCTTGATGGCGATCTCGTTTATTCCCAGGACAAAGAGATAGGCTGGTGTCAATCTTGGTAAAAGGAAATCGAAGGGAGTCATTACGGATACACGTTTGACCGAGATCGGGTAATCGCTTATCGGACGGCGCTTTTCTCTATTCCAAGTTTTCATGCTTGACCAAACGATCGCGTACCAGATTTTAATTTTGATCTATGGCCTACTCGCGACTTCCCTTTCTCGCGGCCAAGAAAATCTTCCCCTCTTCCGCCTCGGGTTTTCCGATCAACCGCAGAAGTTCGTCTCTGCTTACCTGATGAATCTATAGAGGATCATGATAACGAATTTCGTGAAGCAGGTCTTCCAGAAGGAGTCCGTGTCGGTCTTCAAGCTCCCGGAAGATCGATAGAACAGGATGGTAACCAGCAGGCCACTGAAACGATCGTATTCGCGTTAATACCGTAACGATTGATCGTTAAACTAGGGATAATTCGGTGATTGTCGTCTTACCTGATGAAGAAGAACGTGTCTACCGAGTAGGTGGCGTTGCTAATCGTTTGAAACATAAAATTCCGTTCTGTGACCGTGCGTAGAGTCTTGTTCTCTGCGAATCGCGATAGAGAAAGTCATCATCTCGGAATTATCAGTGAAAGTCGGAGAGAACGAAGGCTCGATTACGACGGATCAGGAAAACCGGTATGTTCCGTTGCATCATAATATGTTCGAGCTCCATCTATCGTTAATCACGACAACGCTCGGTGTTATTAACAACGATACCGTTATTGCTCGTTATCGCCGACTCGTTACCCTCGCGAGACTCTCGACGTCGACGGATTTAACGGAAATGTAAGCTCGCGCATGCAGGAGGAAGAGCGAAGAAGCATACCGGCAATGGCGAAGACTTGAAGATAGGTGTGCACCAGGATGACCCATCCCAACGAGAATACTCGCAGGCCGTGCAGACATGTCAGGCTATCTCTGGCGGCAGGCTCGGTGCTAATAATCTTGCTTCCGTTCGCGATGGGATTGAACGCTGTCAGACACGTTAGCCAGAAGCCTGAGAAAGAGAGAACGGGTGAAAAAAGCTGTTAGGGGAGAGAAGATTAGAGCGAGAGGAAGAAGGAGAGATTAGGTCGAAAGTACCACCTTTCTTGCTCTCCTTTTTCGCTCGATCGGCCAGGTCTTTTTGCAACCTCTTCCCTTTCTCGATCAACTCCTCTCCGTTCTCCTGCGCCACTCCGCTCTCCTGGTTCAGATTCTTGTTGGAAAAATTGCTCAGCCTCTCGTTGTTGTTCGACACGCTGGAGGATTCCGCGTCCTTGGCGTTTGGCAGCGTCCCGTACTCGTAGACGGTGGCGCAGAGCATCAGGAACAGCACCGTGCCACCGACTGCTCTGAAAAACCACCCGGAACAGATGCTTCGCAAACGTAATGCGCGCCGGAGGGGCGAGGACGGGGGAAACGCGTTATTAGAGGCGGGTTTGGAGAAAACTAATTGCACCGGTGCCCGACGACCTGTCGTTCTCGCCATGATAATTTTAATAGAGTAATCTTTTTACGCGACAAATTTACATTTATTTTAAGCGACTGAAATTACAGCGAGAAAGTAAAGCGGGGCATTAAGGCGTACATTAAAACGCAAAATTAGCGGCGGCAACCGCTAAAACGCTCTTAAATCATGAGGGGATACGGGCGGCTTTCCGTGGAATATTCTTTTTCTGCCTCCGCCATCCTTCCCCGAGACGTTCCGTTGCTCGTTTCGGAACGCGATTAACCGATCCTGCTACCCCTGTAAACGCTCGCCTATATTATCCCGCAACGACAATTCCGAGCAAGTAATTGTCCTTGTTCTTCGATGCAATTGATTTAATAACGCGATTCGTGAATCGGCGAAACGACGTAATTTTCACTAGGACTGATCGCGAATCGGCGAAACGACATAATTTTCACTAGGGCTGATTCGTGAATCGGCGAAACGCGAAAGTCGTAAATCGCGTTGCGGGAATTACGTAACGAATAATTGCCGCGTCGCGGGTAGCGTTTTACGCGCGGCAATAAAAGCCTCCCTGGCTGTATTTATTCGGGATAATTAATTTCGATAATACCGCGGTATTAATCCTCGACCCCGAAGTAGTTGCGTCGTTGGCGCGTATTCCGGCACGCGAGGTAAGGTAGGCTAATCCTTGAAGCCACTTCGACCCACCCGTGAACACCTGCGAGTCCAATTAATTCCGTCAGAAATTAATATCCTCGCATCTATTAACCATCCTTGCCTTTTCCTACCATCAAACGAATCAGTTTCTCTTTTGGTATTATCCGATCGATGAACCGACTAATTGCCTGGTTAATAGGTAACGTTCGCACCGTTGACATCGAATAGATCTCGTCGAGTCTAGATCCGGAGTTCTCGAAGCATTTATCCTTGGTTCGGTTTATTAACATTTTTCTTTCTTTACCAATTGCGTATTACTACCTCGCCAATATTTATTATAATATTTATTTATTCGCGATGAGAGGGACAGAATGTCGGAATGTCGTCGCATTTATTAACCATCCTTGCTTTTTCCTAAATCAAACGAATCGGTTTTCCTCCTTTCGTATTACCCGATCAACGAACGTATTAATTACCCGGTTAATAGGTAACGTTCATCCGTGATCCATGTTCATCTCGACGTATCTAAATCCGGAGTTCTCGAAGGATTTTTCCTCCGTCCGGTTTATTAAAATTTTTCGTTCTTTACCAATTGCGATTACTACCTTGCCAATGTTTATTCGCGACGAAAAGGAACCGATGCGGATGTCGTCGCATCTATTAACCATCCTTGCTTTTTCCTAAATCCAACGAATCGGTTTCTCCTTTCGTATTACCCGATCAACGAACGTATTAATTACCCGGTTAATAGGTAACGTTCATCCGTGGTCCATGTTCATCTCGACGTATCTAAATCCGGAATTCTCGAAGAACTTTCTCTTCGTCCAGTTTATTTAAATCTTTTCCTTCTTCATCACCCGTGTTTGCCATCTTGCCAATGTTTATTCGCGAAAAAACGGAGCCACTGGGACGTCGTCGCATCTATTAACCATCGTTGCTTTTTCCTAGATTAGACGAATCGATCTCTCCTTCGGAAATATCCGATTAATGGACTAATTACCTGATTAATAGTTAACGTTCCCCGGTGACATCGAATAGATCTCGACTGGTCTAAATCCGGACTTCTCGATGGACTTTCTCTTCGTCCATTTTATTTAAATTTTTCTTTCTTTGCCACCTGTGTTTGCCACCATGCCAAGGTTTATTTACGAAGAAAGAGAGCCGATGGGGATGAAAAACTGCGATCGAACGCTGTTTATGGCACGAAATGGTTCCCAGGAGATCGCGGCACCTGTCGAACCGTAATCCGTCAACGGCGAGTTTATGTCGGCTATAAGGATTCTCGACGACTCAATCGTTGCAGCGTGAAATGGTCCGCCTCGAAGCCGATTTTTCAGCTCGCGGTTCTTCGAGCAAGCACAAGAATGTAATCGATAGATCCGCGATGAAACGCGCGAGTTTCGTCGCGCGGTAACGACGCGGCCATTTTGTTTTCTCGTTTAACCCGCTTAATCGTTGCTCAGCGACATTCCACGGGAAACGGTGGTTCGATTAACCGTGTCGTTCGTTCCTCTTCGTTCGAGAGAAAGTGGACGATAAACAACGCTCGTCTTTCTCTTTCTTATTTTTTTAGGTTAGTAGCCTGACTAGCAACGGCGTAGAGAGAGCGACTGGTGTCACAGCGAGGTAGAGAGAACGGGGACGATCGGGTGAAATATTTATTTTCGTCGAAGCTCGGCGAATAAGGGATTTCCGGCTTCCGTTGCGTCGAACACACCGACGTAAACTTATTCCGGACGGCCGGGGACAAAGGGCAAAAAGCGAGTCGTTTTGCTACGCTAATGGTCTCTTAAAAGCGAATCACGATGCACCGGGGTAGAATAAAGCGGCAAACAAGTTTTTCCTTCGGCCTTAACGCGGACCCGCCCAGCGTGATCCTGCGCATCCGTGGAATCGCGGAGCGGATGGAAAGCAGCGGTATAACCGCGACGAAACTTGCCAGATCTAAATTGTCTCGTGACTCATTTGCATTCTCTTATTTATCTCGAGCTTTTCCAAGCTCGCGCGCGCGCGTGGTAGAGTCCTCGAGGTGGAATCGAAAGGAAGGGGTGAAAAAGGGAAGTCACGGAGTTGCCGTGAAAGTTGGAAGCCATCCCGTGGCCGAGGAGCATCGAATCCGGCTGCAAACTTCCCGTTAACGCGTTGCTTACAGAGAATTGCTTCTAGGTCGAAGACTACTTTTCTCAAACCTTCCCCGACCTTTACCGTGATCCCACGGGGACGTAACGGTAACGCGTCGGTACAAATTTTCAATTTATCCGCAAATTGTACCGTGCAACGTCTATCCCACGAGAGAACGGGCCACGCCGTGTCGGGGTGGGGCACGAGGGGCCAATACGACGTTCGGTGCGAGTGCATCTTCTTCAAAATCCCAATAACGGGCACAATTTGCTCCGTATGCGGCAACCATTTTCTTTCACTCGGCGTTTCTACCCCCGGCTATCGCTCTGTATTATACCCATTCTTTCCCCACCCCCTCGACGTTTGCAAACGGAGAAACAGGGCTGGCACGGGACCCCTCTCGTCGTTTCGCCGGATATCGCGAAGAACTTTTCGCTCGATCGTATTCGTAAATTCAATTTAATCAACAGCCACGCGGTGCGATTCCCCGTCCTTCGTAGTTGATCTTCGTTACGCGTCACGCCTTTCGTTCTCGCGTAATTAAATTCGATTATGCGTGCATTTCCATTGCAGATCCGTCGCGGATCCTTTGCATAACGAAGTATACCTCGTTCGATGATACGTTCCTCGCGAAGTTGCTCGCATTTATGCAACCTCGCTTACGCCATCGCGTTCGAGTCCCGATTCCCCTTGCGTGATTTCCCGCGGAACGATCTCGGTCCGCGTTCGCCTCGAGCGAGTTCCGCTCTGTTCCAGAATCGATCCTCGAGCGTGTCACGACCACCTGGCACAGTTCTTCTAAATCGTAGAAATCAAAGTGGAAGAGTTAAGGTCGATCGATGGCGAATCCGAGGAGATTCACAGCGCTGCGGATCGTGCCCGCACTCGACTGGAATGCGCGCGATAGCGAGGCCACTTTCGCGTGCCGGGGCTTTCAGGCTTTCTATGATCTTGCGTAACACACGCGAGGCACACGTGCACACCTGTCGATACGCCTTCTAACGAATTTGCAGCGGAATCGAGCATCGGAAGCGGCAGAGCCTCGAGAGTGCCTCCACGCTCCATTCTGCTTCTCCGCTCGAGTGTTTCAGCTGCGGGATGTAAACACCATCTCTGGGTCGGGATCCCTCTCGGCTCCGTTGATCCGCGAGCTCGTTGCATAATTGCCGCGAACCGGTTCGTCGACGATATGGCCGCAGGATTGGGATTCATCGAGGGAGGCCTGGCGGATGGTTGGAAACCTCGGGATTACGAGCGGAGAACTCTCGCGATTAAGGGCTCCGCGCATCGCGCGTGTTATTTCCAACGCGTTGAACCTGCAATCGGGACCCGGATCGTAGAGACGCAGCGTGAAGCCAACGATCAATTTTCAAGTATAGCCTGAGACCGGAGCTAACCTTTTCGATTGTGATCGACGAGCCGAGGAATTGGTAGAACTAGTTAACGAAACAGGGATTGGATATTATTTTTATAGCGAGGTATATTAACCCTAGAAAGCTTTTATAACATTATGGTGTTTATGCGGGGTGTACGGTGCTATTTAAATCGGGCCATTAGATTGTAACTCGCCTTGGAACTTGAACGCGCAGCTTGTCGTATTACGGTTAATATGCATCGCGTGCAAGGACGCGACGAGGTGCGAATTTCTATTTATAGCCCGAGCTGGTTAGCACCTGGCCGGTAATTCGCGATCGGAGGAAAGTCGCGGCACGGGGGTCTAGCGCGACCCCTTGGAGCCGGGTCGCAGAGGGGTGGTTCGGGTTCATCGAACGAGGGAAGAATTCGAGCACTTGGGCCGAAAGTTTCCCGATTAAGATCGGACTTTTACTATTTTTAGCGAAAGTAGTGAGACGCCGCGAGCTTTCACCGGTATCTACGTGATCGCCGGTCTTCCCTTCGTTTTGCATAGTTTCTCGTTTTACCGAGAGCCGGCACTCGAGTTGTTGGCATGCAGCGGAGGCGCTTCTTCCCGTAGAATCTATTAAAGTTCATCGTACCTAGCGGGGAAGCTACGAAAGCCGAGAAAAATGCCGGCGAGGACGTGCCGGTATGCGAGTACCGCGACGTTTATTCGTACTCGCAATGATTTACGGGGGGGTACTCGCCGATTCGGGGTTACGACCCTCTATCGATCCCAGACGCGATTACTCGCTCGTTAGCTCGGAGCTCGTTCGGTGGTTTACCTCGATTAGCGAACTCTCGATTACTCCCGCTCTCTTGCCAGTCTGGTGACATAATCGGTGTTCATCCAGGTTTAATTCGCTCGATGGAACGATACAGCGACACGGGGGGCACCTCGACGCGAGAGGCTTTGGTACGTCGAGCCACGTTTCGCCGGGGAACATGGCCGGACGACGGTCGAATGTTAAGCGTCTTCTCGTAAGCTTTCAGCGGTCGTAAATACTCGCAACGACGCGTTTGCGTTGCATAATCTCTCGTCCCGGTGGCTTGGCAAAAACCGTTTCCTAACGTCGCCGCGGACACCGTGAATTATGGATATCTAGTTGTGCAAGTAGACTGATGATCTGCGTACACTGGCGTTCTTTTTTACTTCCATTTGTTAACATCGTTACGTTCACGCAATGGTCCTGGCTCCGATGTAACCGGCACGATGCGCTTGCATAAGATCTCCGAGAGGCGTGTACGCACCGATCGCCCCTTTCCGCCGATTTCTCGAAAGTGGGGCGGATGCAATAACATATTTGCGACCTTTTTTCGACCGATCCGTTCGCCGTAATTTCGCCCGTTCTCGTAACAGGCTGTTGTAGCAACGGAGCGAAACGATTGCGCCGGTTTCGCGAATAAAAAGCGACTCGTGCAGATGCCGGGTTCGAGGGGACCGAAGACACACGGAGGCAAGCGCGAGGAAATCGACTCGTCGCGAGATTAAAAATGCTACCCCTCGTGGAATATTCTTAACGTCGCTTCTGGGACGAAAAAGGTTAACGAGGTGTCGGATTATACATATGCATGCGCGAGATTAAAACGTCCTCGCTTCTTAAACAACGCGTAGCACGCGTTTAATTTCGTGGAAATTTCGCGGAGGTCGGAATTTCTGCGAGAATTTTACGAATAAACCGTCGTTCGGCGAATCTCGATACGAAATTGCGCGTACACTCGCGAGAGTTACTCGTGCATACTCGTCCAAGTGAATGTAACCATTGCGCAAATTCCGGTCACGTAACCGAGACGCTAAGAGAACCGTATTTTTGCTCGTCGTTAGCATTTTTATGGAATTTCTCGATCACTCCGATGTCCCACCGGGGATAGCGAATCAGGGTTCGCCCTTTTTCCATCTCGAAATTTCCCGCATCGGGCGCGGCAAGCCGCGCGGAATCCGCGACGCGGGCACCGCGAGTCGCCAGGGGCGTACAAAATGGTCGCTCGCGGGGTCCATTCTCGCGTTATTTAATTTCCAGTTGCCTCACACGCGGAAACTTCGTGCCAATTTTGTTTACGTAACTCGAAGAGCCTCTTCCGGCCATTCGTATTTCTCCCGCGAAAGTGCACGAGAGTTCTGGCTAGCTAATCGAACGGGTCTCCATTCCCGTTCAATTTTCGTCGTCGTTCACGAGCTTACGCAACTTTTCACGCTTCTCCGCGACCTTTATTCGCGGAAACTTTCAGTCACTCCGCGTACAAAGTTCCCGCCCAATTACGAATTTTCTCGCGCTGACGTCGATTTAAGGAGACCCGATTAAAGAGAGGAAATTAGATCCGAGTACAAAGGGGATTAAAGAGACGAAAATCTCGATCGTTTCGAGTTTGCTCCCGCGATTTCCTCGCTGAAAGTCTTCGAGAGGCGAGCACGGAACTGCGAAGCCAACGATCAATTTTCAAGTATAGCCTGAGACCGGAGCTAACCTTTTCGATTGTGATCGACGAGCCGAGGAATTGGTAGAACTAGTTAACGAAACAGAGATTGGATATTATTTTTATAGCGAGGTATATTAGCCCTAGAAAGCTTTTATAACATTATGGTGTTTATCGTTGTTGACTGTATCAAATATGTCTGCTGGACTTTGGTCACATTTCTCCGGAATTAGAGTTTCTTTCCTGCGTGAAAGAGCCACGTGCCTCGAGCCCTTAAGCCGAGCTTTAATCTTCTAACGCGTTATGCATTCTTAAGCGATGCGATGAAACGTTCAGTGGCGCGATGTTCTCCCGACGTATATATCCGTCGGCAGTAGCGCACAGATTAAACGAAAATAGCCGAAAATAAGTTAATCAACGCTGCGGGGAGGCAGCTAAATGGCTCCACGGAGGAAGATAAACTGGAGAAAAATGGCTGCATAGAAAATATCGAAAAATTCTTGATACGTGTATTAAAAGAAAGCTCGAGGAGTCGAGTACCCTGGACGATAACTCCCGATACAGAATTTCCGATGAAAAATTAAAAGTCGGTTATTCAAGCGTATGATTAGCGTTCGACGTTGGAGGAGCGAATAATTTGCAAGCTCGGGGGGTGGGTTGGAGTATTTGAAGGGTGCAATTGATGTACACGTGGTAAGGGAGAGCGGCTAAACGTTTTTGCATTACTTACGAGAGGACGTACGACTTGGGATCGCGCCAGAGGTTGTAATCGCTGGAAGGCACAGGCTTCACCGCAACGATGTGAATCTTCGGGCCGGTGGATCGATAGGTCGAGTTGCCTTCGAGTTCGACCCGATCCGCGCTGGCTCTCAGCATCGAGGTCAGGGATGCCTGGTCGCACGTAGCCGGCAGACAAAGGCCCAAAAATACCTGTCGTGTCTGGAAACAAATTGGTTCGAGTTCCGGTCAAAAACGTTCCACGCGAACTTAATTAAATTTGAGACGCTGGTTCGCGAGATAAATTACGTGCTGGCGGCTTCAATTTCACGATTAATTAAACTTTTTACCCGCCCTCGTTCCGCGTTTAAGGTCTACCTTCCACGAGCTTTTAATATTCGATCTCTTTCGAGGCTTCGCTCGTCCTTTCAGAGACGTCGCGGATCCCAGAGTCGCGATAGAGCTGACGGGACGCGACGCGGGTCTCGAGCTTGCCTGGATCTCTGCAAGATAAGCTCCTCTCGATCGAGGCTTTCGCGTTCGTTTGTCAGAAATTACGCAGAAATACGCGGAAATACGCGGAGCTGAGAGGATTAGCGAACTAGCGACGAAAGAAGTACGTATTTCTCGAAACGCCTGAAATCTCTATTTTCAGGATCTCCGTGACGCGCATTGGCGTAGGAGCAGGGTAGCTTACGTACACCAGCGACGAAAGTTTCGAGCCACCGCGTGTTCCGGAGGACTCGAACCTTTAAAAACACGTGGCCTAAGAATTTCGTTACCACGAAAAGCTCTTAAAATTATCACCGGCACCTGTAGCAGACATTTTTAATGTCCGTAGTGTACACGGGTTGTCTGCGTCATCGCGATAAGACTAGCGAAATATTTTTCAAAGAAGCGACGTCGCGAAAAGAACGTTGGAGCAAAAATTATTCGGCACGAGGCCGTCTTTTCAAAAATCCCAGTGTCCTTCGAACGACCTCTGCTCGTCCAGTTGCAGGGAGAAAAAATCGTTACGTTTAATCTTGCCCCAGCCTCGATGCTTTCAATTTTCAGACGCTGAAAGAGAAAGCGATGCTTTATTGCTTCGTTCTATTTTTATGGCTGCGAGACTTTATTTTTAGGTTAGCAACGAAAATTCGCGCAATTTATTTTTACGATCATGCCGAGGCGTACTCCTTGCACAGGGACCAATCGGATCCGCGTCCCTCCCTGTCGTCATCCTTCCAGCTCTGCAAGGCAAAACTACTTTCGTTCGAAGTTTCGCCTCGGTCACGTTTCGTGGGACTTATAAGGACGCGAAGGACACGGTTAAACGTCGACTGGGCCACGATACTACGGGGCCATTCGTCGGTTTTCGCCAGGGGAATATTCGGGCATCTCGGAATTTTCGCGAGTTTCCCACTTCCCGAACAGTTTCTCGGCAGCTCTGCGCCGGTTTCCGTCCCGATTAAGCTCCGTCCGGCAGCGGGAGACGCGTCGCGATAACGAAAGAAAACAGCCGCGGACCAGGATGTTGCTTCCCCTAATCGCGAGGTATAAAACGTCGCGTAATCCGATTAACTCGAACGATAAAACTCGGATTCCCCGTGGGAACCGAGTTGGCCCAAGCTTCTCCGCAACCGGCCGGTGCTCCGAGGCCGATTAAAACGCCGATAGCCACCTCGTCGTCGCCTCTGACTTTTCCATGGAAATAGAATTCCTCGTGCTCCTCTCCTGTCCCGATATTTTTATCGTTAGTCGTCCGACAGACGCTCGTTCGATCAATTAGGCGCTGATTTATTCCGATCGCGGTGGATCTCGTGACGGTATGTACGTCCCTGGGAGTCGCGCATTTAATTAATCCGCGTAATAATTCATTCGCCGTTGAAGCTTTCGCGCTATTCGGCTTCGTATTGAAGCCGGTCAGAGAAACGAACCGGGACGGTGATCCTGCGGGCCAATCTCGAGGAACCGGGACTCGGGTACTTACCGATAATTCGAGCTCCTTCGGCAGGGTCAAGTACATTCTGGCCACGTGAAATTTCACGGGGTAAGGCGGCCAGTCGTCGAGGTCCTGGCGAATTTTCCCAATGGACGCGTTCAGCTCTCTGCAGAGGGTGCTCGAGCCGAGCCAGAAGCCGTTTCCGAAATGGAATTGCGACGAGTAGCGGCCGCTGGCGTCGGACACTGCGGAGAAAAAAGAAGAAGGTGCTCGTGGAGGGATGAAACGCGATAGAGAGCATTGTTCCGGAAGGCAGAGGAAGGCCAGAGCACGTCGCGCGTTCGTCTCTTTTTCTAATTCCTCTCTGGAGATCCGAAAACTGCTCGCAAGAGAGATAGGCCTTCGAACCGGAAGGAACAACGAGGACTCGAGGAGAGTGCAAGGGTTCTTCCCCGAGTAGCTCTTCTACCTGGCAACTCGTTCCGCGTCACGGATCTTTCCTCTGCCCTCGAGTTTTCGTTTGATCCGCGTTCGGGGCTCGCGCGAGATTCTCTGAAATCCCGCTTTCCAGGGCTGCATTACGCGCGACCGCGCTTTGAAGGTTCATTGCCAGTTACGTAAAGCAAACTCGCGACCACGAGAGCGGAGAAAGTGCAGTCTGCCGATGCAGGAAACGACCACCCACCAGCGACCGCGTAAGTGGACGCGATTCCGCGAGAATCTTGATCGTCGTTCGAATTTCGCGCGCAAATACTTTCGACACCGCGTACCATAGGCAAGTGTGCACACCTGCGTTGGAACGTTCCGGGAAATCGATAGGGTTAATTTTACCGTCCCAAATTTCTTTCTCGGTTTTACGCGTTACTTCACCCGATCAAACCGTGGCGTAATATCGAAGAAATATTATACCGTTTAGAAATCCGAGCCCAAATAATAGGTTACGTGCCTCGTCAATTTCCCCAATTTTTCGACTACCGATGTACATATATGATGCAAAATTCAAAGCTTGGCAACCGGTTAATCGTTATTCACTTTTGTTGGACGTTCGAATTTTTTAAACGACCAACCATTTTGACATTTCGATCACGATGCGATACAGACCAGTGCAGATATTTGCCAAGCTTTTTATTAAAAAATTTCTCATAAAAATACAAACCACGTTTCTATCGATTCGGTACACCGGAGCATCGAATGGAATGGAATGGAATCGGTGGAAATTCGACACCGACTGGAACGAAAAAAAATAATCGCGCAATTGCGACTCGCTTTCGAATGGCAGTGTGACGCAGTACAACGATATGTCGCGAAAGGAATAATCATAGAGTGGTACATAGTCCGCTTTCGAAACGGCCGGGCGACGAGCCAGCTAGGTTCGGTTCGACGCACGGGATAAAGCGACACGTAAGATCTCGCGTGACGTAATAACTCGCGCGCGTTGATACGAATTCGTACGGTCTAAGGAGCAATTCCACGCCGACTCCGAGAAACGTTTCCGTTCCCTCTCGAGGTCCTTGCCATTTCGCGTTCCGCGTCGCGATTTTAAAACGCGCGTTCCGCAATTTCCAAGCGTCGTTACACCTACAGTCGCCGCGTTCACGCGAGCGCGTTAAATTCCAATTTCCATCCATCGCGAGCGGATCCGCGCGCGCGCGCGCTACAACGCCTGTACCTCACGGACTTGTCAATCTTTCGGAAGCAGCGTGTGCCACGATATTATCGAATATTATCGGATATTATCGGATATTATCGGATATTATCGGATATTATCGAATTTTATGGAATACTATCGGATACCGTTTACGCGATTTACGCTTTGCCACCTACGCGCGGCAACTCGCGGCGTCGCGTGTCAGCGGCAGGATCAGACGTTATCGACGTGGGCGCGAGCTATTCGGGATATTAAATCAGGGAGCAGGAGGTGGCAGACGCCGGTGGAATCGGTGGATGGAGCAACGTCGATCGGTAAAAATCGCTGGTCGTATTTCTACGTCCGCCCACGTCGAGACGTCGGCGCGCCTTTCGCGAAAATCGCGTCGGAATCGGTGTCACGCGGCGTTCGCGATTTTCGCTTTGCAGTCGGGGCTTCGCGGTGCTCCGTGACCGGCGTCGACAATCCTGCTTGTTGCCGGAAGCAATCGCGAGCCTGGGGAATCGCGCGATTCTATTTGGCTTGGCTCGTGCGACCGCAACCCCGATCGATTCGCCACCAATTCGTCGTCCTTTTCACCCACCGATCGCGATCGATGGATCCTCGATCCTCTGCTCCTCCGCCATCGCGGAACCCCGACTTCGGCTGGTCCGGGACTCGTAACGCGATTCCGTCGCGCCGGCGCCGATCCCGACGCTGAAAAACGCCGCGACGCGCGTCACGGGGGGAATCGAGGGGCCCCATAAACGCCGTCAATCGTAACGTTAATTAGAGCACGCTCGCGAACGCGATTTGGCCACCGCGATTCGGCGGTGACGTATTTAATAGCTGCGACGAGAAACCGATGACCGGAATAGTCGGCCATTGGAAATCGCGCGGCGATGCGAATTTCGCGTGTCGGTTCGCCGATAAATCGAGTTATGCACGGTGTTTAGAAGCTGCGCGGTATCGACACGGAATGTACGTGTCGGTAATTGCGAAAGTGGTCGGGGTAAAAAATTTACGAGAAATTAATTTTACTTATTTCGCGTGGCATCCATTTGCACCGCGATAATATAGAAGCATTTTTACAAAGTAGACTGTAAACCCGCGCGCACTTTCTAGAAACACCCGGCAAGTAGAGCGATTTTTTCTTATAACCATGAGCTACGAGCAAATCTGAAAACTCGAAATGCTCGCGTTTTCGAGACCGAGATATCGCGAAACGACCTGGATCTCGATTATATTCGTCCCCCTTAATTACCCCGTACTTCACCCTGTCCTCGCTATTTATTTCACTTTTCGTTATTTCTATCCCCATTATTACCTCGTGTTTATAGTCCCGCTTATTCGCTCGGTAGTTCGCCCGTAGTTTATTTACACGTGTATTTATCTCTATACCCCGTCTCGCTCGCTTTATATCTTACAAACGGGTCTCTTAGTCGGCTAAACAAACGCGTGCAGCGTACGTGACCCCGTAAATGGCGTTTCCACGTTACGCATTTATACGGGTGGAATTGGCAGTTTTAACAAATTGCTGGCTACCTTCGAAGGAACGCCGCGAGTCCTACGAATGGCCGGCGAATAATTCACCTCGATTAACGTTATATTACCCCATAACTGATAACGATAGGTAAAAACGATACCGCCAAGATGGCGTTTGAGATTGGAGGTTAAGCTTGTAATTCGCGCTGGCGCGATGCTTCGAATAGCCCTCGAACGGGAAAGATATACGACGCGGACCACGTTCGTAATTACCCGCGCATACGTATTTCAGCGCGTTATCGAACGAACGCCACGCTTTATGGAAATGAAGCAATTGCGTAAACCTGACGGACGTCGGGCACCATTTGTCCCGCCGGGACACGGACTTTCCATTCATCCCGGGTCGGAGTTAATGGAAAGGAAATATTTCGCAGCGGGAACTTTCTTCGAGGAGTTTAATAATCATCGGAGCAGAGTTACCTCCTCGAGCTTTGGCGACGCGCGAGCGGCAGGATGGTTTACAGCGCCGACGTGTCGGTTAACTCCCGTTGTGATTTACGGTAATAACTCGGCGTGCTTACCGCGAGACCTAAATTTCGTAGTTACTCTCGTTGGAATATCGTAATAGACTGTCCATTGAAGCCGGCTTTTTGCGCGCTTTCCAGCCGCGAGAGCGTACTCGAGATCGCTTTATCCGCGGGGAAGCAGGCTGGAAAGTTGGTCTGGCCAGGAGTAAAGCGTCCGTTGTTGAAAGCGACGAAAGGATCGCGACAAAAGCCGCGTAACCGCCTAACTACAATGAACCGGTAAATTGCAGTTTCGCAAAGTAACGACGCATTTAGCAATCGGGTCTACCAGCTCGACGGCTCGACGGCTCGCCGGAGCGTGACTTTCTCCGTTCGATCGCGGCCGATCCTCGCCGAACGTCGTTCGATCACGCCGGGCTCCGAAAAATTTTGGG
The DNA here is from genome assembly GCF_001483705.2 of Eufriesea mexicana. Taxonomy (NCBI): domain Eukaryota; kingdom Metazoa; phylum Arthropoda; class Insecta; order Hymenoptera; family Apidae; genus Eufriesea; species Eufriesea mexicana. The sequence continues at coordinate 25,009 of NW_016907957.1, read as the reverse complement.
AAATATTTATAATATCGTTCAATAGATCGTCTATCGATCGTTTACCGATCTCACGCCGCTAGGTTTTACTCACTCTTGGCGGCCCAAAGCTTCCCATCCTTGAGAGACTCGAGGAAGAATTCCAGCTCTTTGCTGCAATCGTCTCCGAGTTTACCGGGCACTCTGGACCACTCGAGAGGATCGTAAAGATCCGCCAGCCACTGGATACTGTTCGCCGTCCTCTCGAGCTTCTTCTTCGCAAAGTCGATATCGAGATCTCGCCGCTGTTCTTGCTCCTCGGCGAACAGCTTCAGATGGTTCTTCCAATCAAGCTCCGGATTGTTCTTGCTGAATCCAATTAGCGGGCCCCGTCTATCCTTCGACGCTTGCTTTCCCGCCTCGTAATCGCTGCTGTTCGAATTTCCCGCCTCGATCCTGCCCACTCTGCCATCCCGGGGTCTCCCGATTCGCAGGATGTTGGACTCGTTCTTGGAAACCGGGCTGGCGTGCGCGACGCAGCACAGCGCGAGCAAAAGGTAGCCGAGGAAGAGTGCCATTTTTCCACGATTATGCAACGCTCCGACTATCCTCCGTTTTCTCTCTCGCTTTCCAAGCCCGATCGATCCTCCAATTCCGCGCCGAATCTTAGCCGCATCGATTTCTCTCGACGAAACTTCCACGCGTCATTTTAAATCCCGAGGACGGTTAAGCTCGCCCCGATGGGCCAATTCTCGTTCCTCGATCGCTCAGCTCTTCGGATCGTCGAGCATGTTTAAAGCCCACGAGTCGATCGTCCACGATTTAGATGCTCGGTTTAGATCCACGTTCGATTACCGTTTATCCGCGAATCCTCGACTATGCGAAATTTCGAGAAAAATCACGACGGGTACCGTCGAACGACGAAACTGAGTTCGGGAGCGGCACCAAAGTCGAAGAGATCGGTTGAGTGGTTGGAAGAGGACAAAGCCGCACACGCGAGGCTAAGGATCACGCACTGAATGAAGCGAATCGAGTTAGCAGTCGCGTTTACCCGTGGTCGCCGGTTCCCCTTTCTCTCGACGATATACTTTACCGTGGTAAACACATTTCCATCTTCGGCCCCCCGTGTACCGTCGCCACTTGTCTCCTTTCGAACAAACTCTCCATAAATCCCGGTGATCCATGCGCCAACGGCGGGCCCTGCGCGCGCCAGAGATCACTCCGCGATTCCTCCTCGCACGGTGCTCTTCCTCCTTGGACTTTGCGACTCTGGATGGTGGGCAACTCGGGTCGTGTTGGATCGTTCGACTTGCTTCGAGGAAAAAGGCTTCTTTCTCCGCGCCGCGTAATTGCCTGCGTTCGAAGTTACATGGCGATCCTGATGGCCATCACAGCCGCTTCGATCCCTCGGAAAATTGCGTTTGCTCGTTGCGAGAGCCACAAATTCTCCGCGTTGTAATTATTAACCGATGTTAAAGGGTTGACCTTTAGCCGGGTGTTTTTGCATGAGAATTTGTTACGCCATAACTCTCGGATACCGTGCTCGGACGTAAATCGTTGTTCGTTCGTTAGCAGTGTTTGGAGAAAGCGATGGATATTATGTTGATTGCACGAGTTATGGCCCATAGAGTAGCTCGTTACCGTTGCGTCGATCGTACTAATGCTTACCATTTAAACTGCCGCTTCATTTTTCTCCTCCGGGCACCTGTAATTCTTTCCACCGATCGCTCGTTGCCTCTCCAAGGACGACCGTGTGGCTTTAGAAATTTCCCTCGCGTAAAAATCCACGTGTCTCGTAAATTTTCCGCGCATCTGCATCGCGTCATAGGTGCACACGGTAAAAGTGTTCCAGCCTCTCTTCTTGTTTTACCGCGAGTAAGTACACCGCCCCGTGCGTCGGCTACTCGTTACACCGGCAAATGGCGTACGGGCGTTTCTACCGGGCTTGGTAAAAGGGAAAAGAAAAAACGGCAGAGAAAAAGGGGTCGGTGGCTAGCTTTTCTTTTCCTCCGTTCGTTGCGTTTCTTCTTCGCGTAAGCCATACGTAACCCGAGGAACACGCGGTAATATTTCACGAGCCGCGTTTCACCGCGCGAGAAATCGGCGAATTTTAAATATCGCGCAATGAAAATATTTTTCGACCAGCCACCTATTTTCCTACGCCCTTCCCCCGAATACTCGAATTAAACTACCGTCCTATCCTGAAAGGGAAAAGTTTCCGACGTCTAGATTTTCTCCGTGAAATTGCGTCTTCCGCTTCTACCAAGCTCCCCGAGAGCCTGCAAAGTGTTTGATAAAATCTTGTCGCCTGATAACGGAGAATAAGCGTTCCTCGGTCTCACGACCGACGATCCTCCGGACCTTCACCCGACGCGGAATCGCAGGCTCGCCGTTCGATCCTGCGGAAACAGTGACCGCGACTGGTCGCGACAGAGATCCTTGGATCGCGCTTCTGGACGCTGGTTGCGTCGTCGAAGACACGGACACAGCGGTATTTTCACTTTTGTTTCGCCTTTACGCAACACGGCCGCCTGCAAAACCGTTACGAGGGACTTTCGATGATCGCGCGTCGCTCTCACCCGACCTCCACACGCGCCGGCATCGCCAAGGTTTCTCCAAATTTCTCGATCCCGGTTCGTCTTTCCTCCGTTCCGCGAGCCGGTTCTCCGCCACGGAAACCTCGCGGAGATCCGGTTGTCCGTTACGCAACCGAGCTTTCTACGCGGCCAAACTCGCCACCGGTCCCCTCTTCACAAGCTGCAGCCTCCGAGCCGAGTCCCCCGAGCTGGGCCGCCGCTTTGTCGCTTTCGAGCCGATCACAGGACGCCATTCGCGCTCGATTCGTGCCCGCGTTATCGCCGCACGGACATCCTGCGACAATTGCTTTCCTTTGCCGATGGCGCCGGGATAATCCGCGATTAGCTTTCCCGGCAGGTGGAATTCGCACGCGGAGGGGTCCTCCTACCCCCGTCGGGGTAGGGCGCTTCGAATGGCGCGAGGGGGGAGCGGGGATCGAGACAAATGGATCGCGGCGAGTTTGAGTAACGAGCAGCCATTTACCGGATGACACGGCATTTTTCCTGCGAGTTCCTTTTTGCTTACGGGTGAATGGTATCCCACGGATATACGACGTGGCGATATTCCTGCATATTTTATTCGCTCGCGGTCTGGAATCGCTTGAAGAATCGCGTAAGCAATGTCGTAAAGGCGTTCCTCCGGAGAACCGCGGCGGCCATAAAACGCTGCCTTGACAAATATCGGAGGAACGTGCAGCGCGCGTAATTGTCCCGCAATCTAGGAAAAGGGTAGCCCGTTAATGGGGTATTATTTCCAGAGAGGAGATAGGAGAAGCTGGAAGAAAGGAGCGATTACTCGAGAGATAACCCGGCGAAAAATCGCGTTTGCAAATGCCGTGCATGCGGAAGTGAAAGGCCGAGTAGCGACGGAAAAGTTTTCTAGCGCGATTTCCAAATGTTTTCTCACTGCCGAGTTTCTCTCGGGCGAATTTTTTTTTTTTTTTTTTTTTTTAGCCCGGACACGAACCCCGATGGCGAGCTGCAATTCCCGCGGTCGGTAAAACAGCGACGCTCGTTGTCTATCGAGCTGCGTATTTTTCAGGTACCTAGTACCGCAGACGAGGTACGGCACAGACGCGTCATTCGATGCAGTTTTTCTTCCGGGAGATTTTCTCCGGGATTCCATAGGCTCCTTACCATTTCACTGCCGCTTCCAACGTTACCGATCCAGCCGAGAACAGAACCGCGACGTTAGCAGTGGTTGGAATTGAAACTAAATTTGAGCGCGGAATTATGAATCAGGTATCGTGTAGGATGACTCGTAATTTACTGAAAGTATACTATTTTATACTTTTCTGATAAATTCGTTTAATTATAATACGGTAGAGTGGATATTCAGGTATTAGAGAATTTTATTTTTATTCTTCATCCTTTTTATTGCAATCTGTAATTATTAATAAACGTCCCAATTTCGATTATTTTCCTGACATGTTGTAATATTATAGTACGATCCGTACGTTTCTAATGTTTGATACTGAAGTTTCTTTTTGCATAAATGATGCAAATTGTGAGATCTTGCCATATGGGTGTGGCTATGTATCGAGACTCTTACAATTTAAACTAAGGCGGACACGTTCCACGACGTGCAACGATGACTGGGGTTTGAAATATTAGAACGAGAAAGGAATTTATGAAGCGGATGCGAAATGAACGCTAATTAAGATACGAAACGAGGAATACAAGAAATGGGCGAGGAATGAAAAGCACACGAAAGGTAGTCGACTTAACGAAAGCTAATGATCCAACGACGGAAAAATACAAAGTCGATTATTAATTTTAATACCCTCGTGCATACCGCGACAGGTGATTCATCGGGTAATAGATTCCTCGTTAATTCCTTATGCCTTTTATGAGAAATAACACAACAAATCCGAAATTAATAAATTTCTCGAACCTATATTCTCGGGATATCTTTAAATCATGAAAGTAATTCGACCACGTCGCGTTAAAATTTAGTCGTGAAAATGTTCCGGCAATCAATAACTTGCCGAGTAATTTAAAATTTGTCGAATTATACGGGGTGGTAGAGCGTGGTTCGAGTAGACAATGGCGGACTCGTGGTACTAATTGATGAGCATCGTCCACCCCATTCGCATCCAAGAACCACCCCGGTTAAGCTTCTTGTCTGTTCTGCCCGAAGTTAAATTGACAAATGAGCTCCAGCTGCGATTTCGTTGCCATTAATATCACTGATTTATCAGTTTTGCCACGTTCTTATCCCGTTTCCTCACGTCTCACATTTCGTTTCTCGTTATAATTTGTTACTGACAAAAATTTCGCCATGTATAAATCCTTTTTAGTCCACGATATACCTGCTCGTGCTCTAGAGGTATTAGTTTTCCTCGTATAGCTGGCTGAAACGTGTTCGTTGAATTTTTTAAGCTAGGAATAAGCCTGCTCTATGCAAGAGTGAGGTTAATCAATGGTCATCAAACAGGAATAAAAAAGTTTTCTTATTTTCAACTTTCCTAGTTTCTTTTATTTTGCAAAATCGAGATCAATTAACCCTTTGCACTCGAGAGGTGCCTCTAGGTCGCCATTTGATAAAATTTCGAAGCTCGATATTAATTGATATATCAAATTTAAAATAACGTAACACTGTGCGAGGTATCGGAATTGAATAATTCTACGTGTTAACCCTTAGCACTCGAGAGGTGCCTCTAGGTCGCCATTTGATAAAATTTCGAAGCTCGATATTAATTGATATATCAAATTTAAAATAAGGTAACAGTGTTCGAGGTATCGAAAATTAAATAATTCTACCTGTTAATTATTACACGATTTCTTATTTACTGCTTAACAAAATATCGGTAGCTTTATAGCAGAAAATCTTCGAACTCCTACTCTTCTTTAGCCAAAAAATCCTCGAGTGCAAATGGTTAGTTATTGTACGATTTCTTATTTACTGCTCGAGAAATATCATCGGCCTTATGGAAGAAAATTTGTCAACTCGTACCCCTCTTTAGCCGAAAAATCATCGAGCGCGAAGGGTTAATTGTACCGAGTTATACGTGTGTATTCGATAATAAATAGGGAATTGAGATACTTTTTAAATCGTCGTCGCATTTAGTCGCAATTTTTTTTTGAAAATGACACCGCTTTATCATCGATTTTGATTATTTTCGCGAAAGAATCGCAATAACTGACACGTTCCACTACCAACGCGAGATTAAACGCAGCCTTCGCGTTATATCTCTCGGTTATGTTCGAATAACTTGGAATATTTATACAAGGCGATATACGTGGCTTTTATAAATCACTTGCGTTGCTGTTATGCGTATTCTTCGCTGATTCGTACGGCTATTAAGCTGTAACGAAAAGCAGGTAATAACCAGTCGGTTGGTGGTAATAATTGTTGAACAAAGGGAAAAATGAGAACACGAACAGAAAACATTTTACATATTCTCCCAAGCTGACCTTCATTCCTAATGTAATTATAATCTCAAAGAATTGCCTGACCTCGCGCAATACTGTCGGTATCGTCGATGTGTGCCGTGTAAAATTTTAAGTAAATTTGTACTCGAAATTAGAGTCAATGTTTGCTCGTCGAATGAAATATAAATGGGCGCGTTATTAGTCCCCCCTTTTTTTCCTGTTCCCCGTACGTACCTGTACAACTTTCTTTTTTTATTCTTTATTCCCTCTTCCGTAATTTCAGCGATGCTTCGGGTGCCAAAAATGCGAACGTGAACAGTAATGCAAACATACTCGGGAAATAGCAGTGTACGCGTTATGCTCGTACGCATAAAATTGAAATGGTACATATCGTACGGCTCGCAGGAGGTATTAAATACGTAATCCGTCCTGCTCGTGCATCCACTTAATAACAACATGTCGGAAAATAAATAAGCGCAGTTGCGTCGAATATTATATCTCGTTTGCAAAAAGCGTGACGAGAAACGAGGTAATAATAAGTGGCGCGAGATTAAGTAATAAAGAGTACACTGGACGACAGGCATAATAATGCATCGAATTGCAGAGAAATAATTTCTTTCGTTTAGTCACGATCGTAAAAGTTATGGCTTTTAGTTGCTACGTAATATTGCTTCGTGACGGAGTTTAAACTACGGTTTATCACCGTTCTCCGACGTATCGTAATTAGATTTCGAGTATTTAAAAATTAAAGTTTAAATAAAGACACAGTTGCCAATACTTGTATCGTATTTCGAGAAAGGTGGAACAAGTCAGGATGGCCGAGCGGTCTAAGGCGCTGCGTTCAGGTCGCAGTCCACTCTGGTGGGCGTGGGTTCGAATCCCACTTCTGACAGATATTTTTTCTTTTTTTTTTTCAATCTTAAAATTCGAATTTTATTTGTAATAAAATTAATAGAAATCGTGTATGCAATTCTCAGCTCTGCCAAAATAAAAATGGCAATATCGCGAATTTCTAAGATTTTTCTTTCGAAAATCCTATCTTATCTTTAATAAAATCGACGAATGGATAAAAATCGTGCCACCAATTAATCACCTGTGCCAAAATAAAGATAACGATATCGCGAGATTGCAAGATATTTCCTTTCTGCACTCTCGAAAATCGCGTCTTGCTCTCAATAAAATCGACCAAATCGACATAAGCGGTTTATCCACTCGTGCCAAAATATAAATCACGATATCGTGATTGCCCGAGCAGGAAAAATAATCTTCCAGATCGCTGTTACATCAATTTGAGTCAGACTACACGCGGAAAATAAAACAGAACGGGGGAAAAATAAAGAAAGATTCGCAGGCGGAATGCAAATGACGCGAGATTTCTTCCGCAGGCTGTTATTATGCAAATATCACCGCGTTCCCAGTCAAATTATCGTGCATCGAACCGCACGCGTTTTACGATTTTGATATTCACGATGAAGCGTAATGGTGGAAATAACTGTTCCAAGGCGTAAACAGTTAAACAAGCTGGGACACAGCGAAAAGCCGCGGCTCGATCCTCCCGCGGGAGGGAGACGGTGTTCACCGTTTGATCGATGACGCGCAAACTCGGATGGTCGTGGCGAATTTGTAGGATCGTCGCGGACCACGGTACAACAGAGACACGAGCGTGTCCGCGAATTCTTAAGCGCGACCCGCGTCGCACGATCGAGCCGCGAGACCTAGAGGAGCCGTCGATCGGGGGTCGGTGGAGTCGCGACAACGCGACTCATCGGTGCTACGACCAACAGGCCAATCGCGTTTCTCATTTTGCTCCCGGCAATCCGCGAGGACTGCCCGCGTCGTTCCATTTGCACACAAAGCGTAGGAGGTATCGTCCCCTGCATGTTCCCTATAGGAATTCGCCACTCGTTCCACTCATAGCGGTCCAATTAATTCCGACGCTTACCCCTTGCACGCTTCCAGCTGGATAACGCTATCGCGATCGTTGGGGATCGATAGGCGCGTTTACGGGATAGTCCCATAGACGAATGCAGGAGTCGGAAGCGAACGAGGAACGCTATGTTGGAACCCGGATCGAGAACCGATTATAGACCGATTAATCTTTTGTAATATTGCTTTGGCAAGAGAGTATGTTGGAAGCCAGCTACGCCCATGCAACGATGACGACACGCCTGTCGAAGGTTGCAGGGCATTACCGACCTTTGGACTCCAAGGGGTCGGTTTTGAGGGCTTAAAAGGGCCTGCCGTCTTTCAGAGCTCCACAGTCTTCAGTTAGAAACCAAAACGGCTATTTATACACTGTTACCCATAGCGGCATCCAAATTAAAAAAGGAAAAATAGAACTCATACGTTTTAATTATATATCGTATAATAAACCTCTTACAAATAAGATTGCTATACAACTGAATACAGTTATTTCCCTGTGCGTTTGGCTGTTTCCTCCACGAAATTCCCAACAAAGTAACTTCGGTTTGCATCGGTAGATAATGTTATGCTTGTTTAGTTATTCTTTTGTCAATGTTAGAATTTTTTTTTTGAGATGTGGTAGTCGATACCTTTAGGTTGCTATAGAAACAAATTTCGTGTAATTTCGTTCATAACTGTCAGAGTTTGCGTTCAGTCTTAACACGGAGTACAAAAGTAAGAATTTTTTACTTTTTTGTTTTCATTAAGACAAGAATGCGGCTAAGGGTCACAAAGAGATATGAGAAGTTTATGGTGTTGATTGTTTAACAGAACGCACGGGTCAGAATTAGTTTAAAAAATTTCGTAACTTTTACGAAATTTATTACTGAAAAATTTCAGTAACAACGGTGATCTCAAATCGCACTTGGTTAAGTGTTTTGCTGATAAGGAGCAGAAATTCTATGAGCGCTGGATCATGAAGTTACCAGAAAGATGGCAAAAGCTCATCGAGCAGAATGGAAGAAATTTGACCGATTAAAGTTCATTTATTGTATAGAAAAAATTGAGTTTTATTTCACACCGAAAAATCGAAAGTACTTTCTTGCCAACCCGATATATTTCGGAACGCTTCTATGTACAATACGAGTTCTCCGACGAGGTTACATCGGAAAATACGATAACTATAAATCGGCGGAGAAGAATAAGGACTGTCTTCGTAAGCAGAAAATGACGATTCGGGTGAAAATGACCATTGGTTCTTAGTCAAGGTGGGAACGAGTAAGATGTTTCGAACTCTGACGTCGGCCTGCGTTTATCAGTTAGCTCCTTTCGGTGACTAGGAGTCAAGGAACCGCTGGTCATCCAACAGCTATATTAGGAGGAACAATTTATTTCCAGTTGATCCTGTTGTTGGAACCCGAATTTCAATATACAACACGGGTTCTAGCAACAAGATTACGTTGGAAAAATACAAGTCGGCGGAGAGGAAAAAAACAAAACAGAAATTGAAACTGGAACTGACTGAACTGAAAACTGTACTGAAAACTGACCTTTCGCAAATTTTGTGGGCGCTTATATAATGTTAGTTTTTGGGGGGGTGAAGATGACCATTGGTCCTTAGTGAAAGCGGGAATGAGTGAACTGTTTTTGGACTCTGAAATAGGTGTACGTTTATCAGCCAGGTCCTTCTAGTGACTAAGGGCCAACGAATCGTTAGTTATCCGACAGAGGAACGCTATGTTGGAACCCGGATCGAGAATTGATTATAGACCGATTAATCTTTTGTAATATATTTCGGAACGCTTCTATGTACAATAGGAGTTCTGCGACGAGGTTACATCGGAAAATACGATAACTATAAATCGGCGGAGAAGAATAACGACTGTCTTCGTAAGCAGAAAATGACGATTCGGGTGAAAATGACCATTGGTCCTTAGTCAAGGTGGGAACGAGTAAGATGTTTCGAACTCTGACGTCGGTCTGCGTTTATCAGTTAGCTCCTTTCGGTGACTAGGAGTCAAGGAACGGCTGGTCATCCAACAGCTATATTAGGAGCAACAATTTATTTCCAGTTCATCATGTCGAGGCTAGGTGTTTGTTATTTGTCTTCTAATTTATATAGGGATACTGTTTGATTGGCAGATATGAAGAACAAGAGATGTTATTTTATTCTGAAACATACATATTTATTACAAGCTAAACGAGACTAGGAGTAAGTATAAACTGTAGGCCTAGACTGATAACTGATCTATAATTACACAGCGTCAACACTCGCGCCCTTGCACCCTTATCTAAACCTAGCAGTCCCTCTCCTTTCACACGCAGGCCTTCTTCCTCGATCACTCGTGAACATCCTTACACGCCACTTGTCTTTCTACGTGCACTCGAGATATCACCCTGAACCTTCGATCCGAGCCCTAGGCTGCTGTTTATTATCTATCATCATCATCCAGGTAGGCCCAAGCGTTCCCCTGCGCTATCCCTCGAACCCTAGCATCCTCCATTTATCGGTGCTTATTATGACGCTCGCGTTTCTCGTTTTACGCGTGTTTAACAAGTGTCCGGGGCTGTAAAACGGTGATAAAGCCTTCGTATTCGGATCACGACTGCTGCATGGCGTTCTTAATCCCTCGATCGGCGACGGGATTATTAAACGAAGGGATTAACGACATATGGCGTCGCGGACTCTCCGTGTTACGACAGCATGGTCGCGTCACGGAACCTCGTTACATCAGGGTCCGTATAAACACTGGATTTATCGTTAACGACGCTCGACACCGCGGTGCAGCCGACGATTAAGATCGATGCGCAGTGCTTCTAACCATGGATTGTTTACACGTTGCAGGCGCATGAGTCCGCATGGTTTCGCACCATCTGGCGCAGAGAAGTAGCGGTGCTTCCTCCCGCGGCCGCGAGGACCCACTTTCCAGCTGCGATGGGTCCGCCGACGAGTCCCGGCAGTCCTTGGAGAAGTCGAGGCAGAAATTCCGAAAATCGCAGCTTGTTCGACGAGCTTCGCGATTAGCCAGGAATAGAATAGAGCACGAGGAGATTCGCGAGCCGATCGAAAGCGAGTTGCCATTAAGCGTTACATCGCCTCTCCGATGTACCTCGCGAGCGTACACGCAGCAACTTTGGAGCAATAACCGGGGACGCTGCTAGTCCAAGCTGTGCTCGTCGAAGATGCTCGTCGAGTGGATCTCGTTAAACCCGAGGTACAATGGGATGCCAGTGTATGGTACGCGTGTAGGACAGACCGATGGAGGAGAATGGTTCGGTATGGCATGGTGGTGGACGAAGGTCGATCCGGCCTACGAGGTTCGCCGGGACCTGCTGAGGCGCGCGACTCGGCCTCGGAAAACGGTATCGGTCGGCTGCGATCGGATGCAATTAAATGGCACGTCGGCTCGCGTGTCGGGGACCATCTGGCGCGCGCTACCAGCGGAATACGCGGCCGCGCGCGAGCATAGCGGTCCACGGGTCGCGCGCTCGCTCTTTCGGTATCGAGATTCCGTTTTCAGGGGACCTACTTAGACCGGCTACGCGCGCGACCACGTCTCAACACCGCGTCGCTCGATTAAATTCCGCGCTCGCTGACCTCCGCCGCCGGTCTCGCGCGTTGAACGACCGATCGCTTCGAATAAATTTGAATCGCGCTGCCTCGCGAGGTTTACCGCTGCGTCTTACCGCCGCGACGCGCAGTCAGCTTCGTTCCCACGACTGCGTAACCGGCTAACGAGCAGTACGAATGTCCGCCGCGACGATCGCACTCGACCCGATCCCGGGGCCCCTGTCGCGGTCACGGGTCGGCGAAATTTTCAATTTTCCGGCACAATGGAAACTCGGACCTGATAAATCATCCCACCTACGAGGCAACGCGGCTGGCTCCTTAGGCGGTTCGTTGAAAGATAATCCCGCTGCTCGGAAACGTGCTGGAATCTCGATAAGCCGCGCGCCGCACCGAGACGAGCCTCTTCGTGTACGTTCACGGGTGATTGTTAAAAGGCTTTTTTCCAGATGACGCCGATAGCCGTCGGATGGCTGCACGAATCGGCGCTTAACCCCTGCATTTTTCCCCACCGGTTCCTAAGGGCCCGGCGAAACCTCGCCGCCCGTGTCAGCTCTAAACGCCGCCGTTCCAGCGTAACGTCCGGAGCGTGACTCTGCCGTTCAACCTAATACCATCGGTACCCTATCTCTTTTCGATTAATCTCTACCTAATAAATAGTCAGCGCGACGAATCCTCGCTACGATTTGCGCCTACGCGACTCCCTCGCCGGTTCAGTGACATCTTCGCGTAGCTAGCAGAGGACTCCTCGACGCGACTTGCATCCACGAGATTCTCCGCGCTGAGAAGCCTCTCTCGTCCTCGTTTACGAGCTGTAAACGGCGTAGCCCGAGGGTACGCGAGATGAAAGAGGCAACCGTGTCGGAGCGACGAAAACGCAGGCGGAATTGGCAACGAGACACGGCTAACTACGGTGTTTCAGCTACGCGCCGAGTAATCACAGGACTCTTGCCAAGCGATAACTGAAAGAAGGAAAGAATTACAGACTGTGCGTAGTCTCGGCAGCGATTCCACCGTTCCATGGACTCTGGTCCATGGAAATGGTTGCGTGGTTCCTGCGGGGACCGTGACGCGGAAACACCCTGCGAAAACGTGGATCGCTGGCAAAGGCGGTGACTGCGAGAGACGCGACGGAATGGTCCAAATACCTGGTCGATATCCTGCTGACCTGGTTGACCGTTTTCAACGCATGACTGCATACGGAGCATATTAATTACGCGCATTCAGCGTGTCGACGGATTGCGTCGACGTCGCGGAAGTAGGTCCCCGAGCGTTGAATGCCACGGACCGTCTCCGCGGCGGCGGCGGCACGAATAATTTCGCGTGATAATTGTCCGGCTAAACGGCCGCGAATGCGGCTAAGAACGCGGGGCAAAAAAGTCGCCGCGGAATACCGACGCGAATGTACCGTTCGCAGGAACGGAACGAAACGGAATGGACGCGATAATAGGCAGTCGAGTGGTCCGAAAGAGAGCGAGTCCCGAGTGGAATCGTGTTTGAAGAAACATTAATTGCATGACCGAGCAGAAATCCGGCCCGCGGAACGCCGCGCGAGTACATCTTCTCCGCTCGATCGATCCAAGCAACGCGACGCGATTTCACGCCAAGCCTGTCGTGGATTAAAATCAGTCCGTTTTCGAATTTTTCCTTAACAGATTGCGCACTGATCACGAGATATCTCGTTTCTGACGAGCCGAACGTTGCGTACGGGTCACGAGATATCTCGTTTTCAGCTGTTTTTGATTAACCCTTAGAGCGCGGACGACTTTCTGCCGAAGCGCTTCAGAGGGACTGTGGACGGAATACTTTTCGCTAGTGCGAGCCCTGTTGATTAACCCTTTGCACTCGCGAGTTGACCCTCAGTCGCCATTTCATAAAATTTGAAACATGGATATTAATTAATATATCAATTTTAACGCAATGTAACAGTGTGCGAGGTACCGAAATCAACTAATTCTAAAATTCTATTATTATGCAATTCTTTATTTATTGCTCAAAAAGGTATCGTCAGTTTTTTAGTACAGAATCTTTGAATTACTACTCATCTTTGACCAAAATATCGTCGAGTGCAAAGGGTTAACTGTTCAAGGCGCAACTAACAAGTTATTATTGTAATTCTTTTGCAGCAGGTTAAATAATAAAAGAACGTTATTTTCAAGCATCGATTATCTATTAGAATCAATAAAATTTACGATATAACTTAACATAAAAATAAGGAAGGAAAGCTAAACAAAAATTAATAGTTTACTTGTGTATAATAAATTTGTTTATATTGTTAATATTGTTGTACGTATACTATATTGTTATTACGTTACTAATACTCGGAACAGATATACAAAAGAATAAACCCCTCCTCGCGTCTATTATTTGTTCCATCATGTTGGAAGCCAACTACGCCCATGCAACGATGACGACCTTTGGACTCCAAGGGGTCGGTTTTGAGGGCTTAAAAGGGCCTGCCGTCTTCCAGAGCTCCACAGTCTTCAGTTAGAAACCAAACCGGCTATTTATACATCGTTACCCATAGCGGCATCCAAATTAAAAAAGGAAAAATAGGACTCATACGTTTTAATTATATATCGTATAATAAACCTCTTGCAAATAAGATTGCTATACAACTGAATACAGTTATTTCCCTGTGCGTTTGGCTATTTCCTCCACGAAATTCCCAACACATCGTTTGGCTTTTCTTACTGCCGTCGTTAAGAAACACACATATATTTGTCTCGCGCAAAGTTACATGTAATACCATTACATGGAAGACCGAAAAAATTAAACAACGCATATATGCGTCCACCGTCCCTGCTGATGACTTTCGTCGGACGCATATATGCGTCCATAGCGCTCCAAGGGTTAAATCTGTGCCTTAGGCAACCAGAGACAAATGTTTTTGTTACGTTACCAGGGTAGTGAAGTCTTGCACATTCCTGTGACAAATGATGAGCAAAATAACTGAATGTTGACATTCCAAGAATGTAAAAACAATCAGTCAGTATAGCCAGTACACCGGTAGCTCTGTTAGGATCGTTTACCGTACCGTGTAAAGTGTTTTGTTGTTGCACATTTTGTTATTTCGAAATACATGCGCAAATTTGTACGGAAATAGTTTTTTAAAAATCATTTACATTTTCAGTCTGGTGCCAAACAACATTGCACAATTACCAGATATCACATTCTAAAGCATTATTCAAGTTTGCGAGATAAATATTAGTTGAAATGTATGAAATTTTATATAATAAATCGATGTATAAAGTATATAGTAATGTCTAAGAATACTTTATGCGAATATATTAGCAATTTTAAATTAAAAATGTGCATATATGCAACGTATTGCTTGCCAAGCATGCTTGTAGGGTGTTCAAAAATGTGCGGTCTTTGGGAGCGCTGTGTTAACACTAGGTTTACGGACGCTATCTGTATACCTATTTCTAAGGACACCTGTCAAATTGACAGGTAAAGGAAACCAGGTGCCTTTTTTTTAACGATTAGTTTAATTTTAAAAGAATTATATATTATATTAACCCTTTGCACTCGAGAGGTGACTGTCAGTCACCATTTAATCAAATTCTAAAGATCGGTGTTAATTAATATACCAAATTTAAAATTAGCCAACGATGCGTGGAATGTCGAAATAAAATAATTCTACTTATTAATTTGCATACGATTTCTTATTTACTGTTTTAAAAATATCGTCGACTTTTTGGCAGAAAGTCTTCAAATTACCACAGTTCTGTAACGAAAAAGTTGCCGAGTGCAAAGGGTTAACAGTTTTAATATAAGTTAATTAAATCTGTTACCATCGTATAATTGGAGCAACCCTTTCGTCAAATTGACGGGTTCCGTAAATCCTATGTACATATAATCAATCCTATGTACAAATCAAATATACGCGTAAATACGACATACATAAACGATATTAGTCGAAGTAATATAATAAGTGAATTTAAAGTGCAGTACCTGTAAAACACTGAAAATTGCGTATTTTTGGGAATTATTTTCGGGGAAAGTATATACTCGATTACGTTGAAAACTGTGAAGTTTTATCGAGTAGCTATGAGAGTAGAAAATAAATTTTCGTTACATTTTCGGAAATGCAATTTGGAGTTATGACAGCGTACATGCAGTTCCCCGATAACGAGATTTGAAATTGGCGGGAAACGTAGGTCCTCCCATATTTGACCTGTAGCGACTATCATTCTCGCCCTCGTGACTAGATGGATTCCGCCTTCGAGGATTTTCCAGCAAGTCCTCGGAAAATTCCCCAGTTCCTATATATATATAATTTCCCGTCTTTCCAATAGTATCCCCAGTGTCTAAGGCAAGGGCCTGCTAAGCAAGCCTTAGTTGATGAGTCCGCTAGCAGGTCCGGGAGGACGAAACGTATCCCTTCCTTTTCCTACCGTCCCTTCTAGCAACACTAACCAAGGATACCTGCGACGAGCCGACTTCAAACGATGTGGTGGGGGAGGACCCCTACAGACCAAAACAGAGATACCTTTTATAAACGTAATTAATCGATGAATCTTTAAAAATTATCGATTCTTGTTCCATTTACATCAGGACCTTCCCTTCATACGAGTATTATCATTTTTTCGATATTTTCTTCGAAGTTCTTCCTGCTTTGTCCCTCCATCTACCGATCTTTTTATCGATTATGGTAGATACATTGTCAAATTAACCCTTTGCACTCGGCGATTGTTTAGTTACAGGGAAATAGTAATTCGTAGACCTTCTGCGATAAATTCGACGATATTTCTAAAACGATAAATAAGAAATCGTATGCAAATTAAGACGTAGAATTATTTTACTTCGGTATTCCACGTATTGGGTAATTGTAAATTTGATATATTAATTAATATCCATCTTTAGAATTTGATTAAATGATGACTGAGAGGTACCACTCGAGTGCAAAGGGTTAAATTTCTAGAGACGAGCGACGGGAAAGCGACACT